>NC_057714.1:92340322-92361062 GCF_004010195.1 Chiloscyllium plagiosum | reverse complement strand
ACACAATATTTAGACATTTGCTTGCGAAGATAATTTTTGTTGTCAACTTGTGTAATAGCACAAGCCTTTGCTCACTTTTGACCTTGTTGTCATCAAACTGTATTTTATAAAAAGGCTTTCAGTAAGTATAGTAAAAACAATTCATTGTATTTATGGTGATAAACAAGGCAATTGCCCACTCGATCCATTCCTGCATTTATCATTTACAGAAGCCAGCTCACCCTTTTCTTCTGCTCTTCTTTACCTAATGCATCCAACATAGCATTTTTATTCTTTTTTCTCTGACATCTTTATCTAGCTTCTCCTGTCTAGGTTCTGCAACCACTCTGTGTAGTTCCATGCTCAAACTACTCTCTGGATAAGGAAGTTTCTTCAGAATTCTTATTGAATTTATTTGTGGCTATCGGATCATGCTGGTCCCTAGTTCTGGTCTTGTCTACAAATGGAAATATATTGTCTGTATCTACTGTATCAAACATTTTCACAACTTTAACCACCTTTATCAGATCATTCTTCAATTTTCTCCTTAGTAAAAAAAACCTCAGAACCTCTCTGATGTGTAGCATTCCAATTCCCCCCTCTTGCATTTTCTCCAGTGCCTCTATATCCTTTTCATAATAAAAGATAAGCATTGTTCACATAGCTCCAAGTATGACTGTGATTGGAGACCATTCGCTATTTGCCATTATGTTACCAATCCAAAGTTCCAATCAAAAGCCACAGACCCATTTCTGGGTAGAGGGGGAGGGGGTGGGATGTGTATGGGTGTGTGTGTGTGTATGGTTGGGGGCAGTGAAGGTGACACTTCGCAATCTCTCTACTTACATTTCTGTTGAGGCAAACAGCTTGCAAACATCACTCAGTCACTTTGTGTCTATGCCTTCTGTGTGGGGCCCAGTGCAATTTGTACCACTGGAAAGGCTGTTTGGACAACAGGATGCTTTACAGTCTGAGAGGCCCAACATGTGTCACAGCTAGACTCTTGCTCTCAAAGAAAGTTTGTCAGTGGTGCAACTGGGTCGAAGAGAACATGGAAGAGAAGCAGACCATTCGGTCCCTCAAGTCTGCTCCACCAATCAATATGATCATGGCCTATCTGCTTGTGCCATAAATTCCACATTCCCATCTCCTGGGTTTTTTTTGTCTAACAGGAATCCATTAATCTCTGTTTTATAAATATTTCATGAATCCTGCCTCTGCAGCCTTCTAAAGCACAGAGTTCCAAAGTCACACAATCCTCAGAGAGGAAAAATAATCCGCTTCATCTATGTCCTGAGGGGGCTGCCACTCATTTTAAAACAGCTTGTTCTGAACTAACTAATAAGAGGAAACATCCTTTATATGCCCACTTCATCAACACCATTCGGGATCATCTACGCTTCAACCAAATTATGACTCGCTTTTCTAAACTCCTGTGGAAAGCAGCCCAGCCTGTCTGACCCATCCTCATCAGTTAACCTGCTCATTCCAGGTATCAATCAGGTAAATGTCCTTTGAGCCACCTCCAATTCATTTACATCTTTCCTTACAGAAGGAAACTAAAACTGCACAGAGTATTCATGATGTGATCTTCATAGAATTCCTACAGTTTGGAAACAGGCCATTTGACCCAATGGGTCCACACCAAAGAGCACCCCACCCAGACCCATCCCCCTATCCTTGTATTTCCCATGGCTAACCCACATAGCCAACACATCCCTGAACACTACGGGCAATTTAGCATGGCTAATTCACCTGACCTGCATATCTTTGGATTGTGGGAGAAAACTGGAGCACCCAACGGAAACCCATGCAGACTCAGAGAGAATGTGCAAACTCCACACAGACAGTCACCTGAGGGTAGAATCGAACCTGGGTCCCTGGCACTGTGAGGTAACAATGCTAGCTACTGAGCCATTTTGTCAATGCCCTGTCTAATTGAAGCATAACATCCTTACTTTTATATTTAATTCCTCTTAGGATCCCATAAGACATTTTGGATTATGTTTGGTATCCATACATAACACAGTGTGACTCATGCACTGGAACACCTAAATCCTTTTGCACTTCAGAATTCTACAGTCATTCTTTGCTTCAGTGACGTTTTTATTTTGTTCTTTCTACCAACATCAAGAACTTCATACATTAAATTCTATCTGTCAGGATTTTACCCATTCGCTCAACACATCTATATCATGTGCAAATTCCTTTTCTTTATTCATTCACAGAATGAGGGTGTTGCTGGCGAGGCCAGCCTGTATTGCCCATCCTAGAAGACAGTTAAGAGTTGACCACCTTGCTGTTGGTCTGGAATCATATGCAGGTCAAACTAGGTAAGAATAACAATTTTCTTCCCTAAAGGACATTAGTGAACCAGATGGTTTTCTTCCGACAGTTGATTCAAGGTTATCATTAGACTCTTAATTCCAGGCTATTATTGAATTCAAATTCCACCAAATGCCATGGCATGATTTGAAAATAGGCCTCCATAACATTACCTGGGTCTTTGGTTTAACAGTCCAACGATAATACAACTTGGCCAATGTCTCTGATAAAGAAAGGCTTCAGTGGTTAATGCATGTATTTTGGACTGAAACATGTAAACAACATTCTTTATAAGGTCATACTTAGTTCCCAAAGTCAGAGATGATATAAATCATTTGGAACTCATCATCAGGAAAGAAAGATGAGAATTTATGTAATGTCTTTCACAACCTCAGACATCCAAAGTGATTTACAGCCAGAGAATAATACTAAAGTATTGGCATTATTTCACCTTCAGAAACACAGCAGACAATTTTCACACAGCAAAGACCATAAAAGCAATGAACAAGTGACCAGATAATTTGTTTTGGTGATGCTGGTTCAGGGATAATTATTAGTCAGGTCTCTGGGGTGAACTTCCCTGGTTTTCTTCAAATAACTGATTGTTCCACTTCTTGCAATTTTCAAGTGGAGCAGTTCATAAAATTGGCAACTAAAATCACATGAAATCTTGTTCTTTTAAAATTTAATGTAAATGCCAGACAATAAATGTAGATAAATTATTGGCCGGACCAGAATTAAAACACCTTACTTGGTTTCATACTTGCAAAACAGCAAATAATGAGAATGTCTATGCCAAGTGATACTCTACTTCATTTCTCCGTCTTGAGATCTCCATCCAAAGGCAGGTCCAACCCATTGCACCACTTCCACCACCATGGGCTGAAGAAATATCAGTTTGACACGCAGCTGAGTGACGATTAATAGGCATTTCTTTTAAAAAAAACTATGTAAAAAGGAAGGTTAGGACATCTTTCTGCAACGTCACTGGCCCCAGTTGCAATTCCATGTGACATGACAGCACTATGACATAACTTTCCCATCGGAAGTGTGATGATGTTGCTCCTTTTACAAGGTTATGTTGTCCTTGGGTTTTTTTTCAGAAAGGTCATAACAGACACAGATTCTGAAAAGTCTACGTTTGAAGGGTTTTAGGGCCAGTTTGATTATAGCTAACAGATACCACTTCAGGAAAAAGGCTTTCAAGTTTTGAAAATAAACACTTGTACAATAAAAGGGGAGCAGCCAGTTCTCCCAGCTCAGCTTCTCTCTGGTTTGGTTTGGTTTTTGGCAGGAGTGTATTGAAGCTGCTGGACCCAAAGAACGAGATTCAGGCTAGTCCTCTCTCTCTGACTTCTCTCCTATAACACCCAGTGTTTGACGTTACCTTTTGTGCCAAGGAGTATTTAAGGTGATTGTTGCAAGTATTTGGAACAGCATCATTAAATTGGGATAATCTGTTAGATATTCAGATTACAGAGATATGGATTTCACAGGGGCAGGAATAGTTGCTGGATGTTCCAGGGTTTAGATCTTTTAAAAAGAACAGGGACGGGAGTATAAAAGTGGAGGGAAGAGTAAAATTGTTAATTAGAGAGTGCTTCACAGCTGCAGAAAAGAAGGTTGTTGCGGAGGTTTTGTTGACTGAGTGGACAATATGGGTGGAAATCAGCAACAGGAAAGGAGCAGTCACTTTATTGGGTGTTTTCTATAGAGCCCCCAATAGCAGCAGAGCAATGGAAAAATGGATTGGACAGCAGATCTTGGAAAGATGCAGATGTAACAGAGTTGTTGTTATGGGTGACTTCAACTTCCACAATATTGATTGGAACCTTCTTAGTGCAGATAGATTGTATGGAGTCGATTTTGTCAGGTGTGTTCAGGAAGGATTCCTGACTCGAAATGTAGATAGGCTGACTATGGGAGTGGCCATATTGGATTTAGGGCTAGGCAATGAGCCAGGCCAGGTGTCAGATCTCCAAGTGGGTAAGCATTGTTTGGTGACAGTGACCACAACTGCCTCACTTTTACTATGGCCACAGAGACGGATAGGAACAGACAATATGGGAAGGTATTTAATTGGAGGAGAGGAAATTATATTGTTATGAGACAGGAGTTGTAGAGTATAAATTGGGAACAATTGTTCCACAGGAAATGCATAACAGAAATGTGGAGGCTGTTTAAGGAGCACTTTTTGCGAGTGTTGGATAATGTTGTTCTGCTGAGACAAGCAAGAAATGGTAAGGTGAAGGAGCCATGGATAACAGGAGAAGAAGAGCTTCTCGTCAAGAGGAAGAAGGAAGCTTACTTAAGGTTGAGGAAGCAAGGAACTGGAACAACCTTAGAGAATTACAGGGTAGCTGGAAATAACTCAAAAATGGACTGAGGAGAGCTAAGAGGGGGCACAAGAAAGCATCGGCAGGAAGGATTAGGGAAAACCCAAAGAATAAGAGAATGATCAGAGAGAGGGTAAGGCTGATCAGGGATGGTGAAAGGAACTTGTGCCTGGAGTCTGAAGAGGAAGGGGAGACCCTAAGTGAGCTTTTTGCTTCAGTTTTCACTAGAGAGAGGGACATTGTTGATAATGAGAACATCGTGGACAAGGTTAATAGCATTGAATGGATTGATATTAAGAAAGTGGATGTGATGGAAATTCTGGGAAGTATCAAGATAGATAAGGCACCAGTGCTGGACCAGAAATATCCAAGGTTACTACAGAAAGTGAGGAATGAGATTGCTGTATCTCGGTGTTGATCTTTGCATACTTACTCTCCAGGAGAGTAGTACTGGATGATTGGAGGGAGGCAAGTGTTGTTCCTCTGCTCAAGAAAGGGAGTAGGGAAATCCCTGGGAATTACAGACCAGTCAGTCTTACCAGTGGTAAGCAATGTGCTGAAAAAGATTCTGAGATTTTTGTGACTTTTTGGAAAAAACATAGCTTGATTAAAGATAGTCAGCATGGCTTTGTGAGGGGTAGGTCATGCCTCACAAGCCCTATTGAGTTCTTTGAGGACATGAAAAACAAGTTGACGAAGATTGAGCAATGGATATAGTGTATGTAGATTTCGGTAAAGCTTTAGATAAAGTTCCGCACGTTAGCCTCATTCAAAAAGTTAGAAAAAATGGGATACAGGGAAATTTGGCTGTCTGGATACAGAATTGGCTGGCCAAAAGAAGACAGCAAGTGGTAATGGATGGACAGTATTCTGCCTGGAGGTTGGTGACCAGTGGTATCCCACAGGGATCTGTTCTTGGACCTCTGCTGTTTGTAGTTTTTATAAATGACTTGAATGAAGAAGAGGATGGGTAGGTTAGTAAGTTTGCCGATGACACAAATGTTGGTGGTGTTGTAGACAGTGTCAAGGGCTGTTGGAGGCCACAACATGACATTGGCAGGATGCAGAGCTGGGTTGAGAATAGTAGATGGATTTCAACCTGGATAAATGTGAAGTGATTGATTTTGGAAGGTTGAATTTGAATGCTGAATACAGAATTAAAGGCAAGATTCTTGGCAGTGTGCAGGAACAACAGGATCTTGGGTCCATGTATACAGATCCCTCAAAGTTGTCACCCAAGTTGATAGGGCGGTTAAGAAGGCATATGGTGTTTTGGTTTTAATTGGTGAGGGATTGAGTTTTAAGAGTCACAAAGTTATAGAGTCATAGAGTCATAGAGATGTACAGCATGGAAACAGACCTTTCGGTCCAACCCGTCCATGCTGACCAGAAATCCCAACCCAATCTAGTCCCACCTGCCAGCACCCTGCCCATATCCCTCCAAACCCTTCCTATTGATATACTCATCCAAATGCCTCTTAAATGTTGTAATTGTAACAGCCTCCACCACTTCCTCTGGCAGCTCATTCCATACACGTACCACCCTCTGTGTGAAAAGGTTGCCCCGTAGGTCTCTCTTATAAATTTCGTCTCTCACCCTAAACCTATGCCCTCTAGTTCTGGACTCACCGACCCCAGGGAAAAGACTTTGCCTTTTACTCTGTCCATGCCCCTCATAATTTTGTAAACCTACATAAGGTCACACCTCAGCCTCCGACACTCCAGGGAAAACAGCCCCAGCCTGTTCAGCCTCTCTCTTTAGCTCAAATCCTCCAACCCTGACAACATCCTTGTAAATCTTTTCTGAACACTTTCAAGTTTCACAACATCTTTCTAATAGGAAGGAGGCCAGCATTGCACGCAATATTCCAACAGTGGCCTGACCAATGTCCTGTACAGCTGCAACATGACCTCCCAACTCCTGTACTCAATACACTGAAAGCATACCAAAAGCCTTCTTCATTATCCTATCTACCTGCGACTCCACTTTCAAGGAGCTATGAACCTGCACTCCAAGATCTCTTTGTTCAGCAACACTCCCTAGGACATTACCATTAAGTGTATAAGTCCTGCTAGGATTTGCTTTCCCAAAATGCAGCACCTCACATTTATCTGTATTAAACTCCATCTGCCACTTCTCAGTCCATTGGCCCATCTGGTCAAGATCCTGTTGTAATCTGAGGTAACCCTCTTCGTTGTTCACTGCACCTCCAATTTTGGTGTCATCTGCAAACTTACTAACTGTACCTCTTATGCTCATATCCAAATATGTTGCAGCTGTCTGAAACTCTGGTTCAACCACACTTGGAATATTGTGTCCAGTTCTGGTTGCCTCATTATAGAAACATGTGGATGTTTTAGAGAAGGTGCAGAGGAGATTTACCAGCATGCTGCCTGGATTGGAGGGCTTGTCTTATGAAGTGAGGTTGAGTGAGCTCAGGCTTTTCACACTGGAGAGAAGAAGGAAGAGAGGTGACTTGATAGAGGTATACAGGGCAATGAGAGGCATTGATAGAGTGGATAGCCAGAAACTTCTCCCAAGGGTAGAAATGGCTGTCATGAGTGGTCATAATTTTAAGCTGATTGGAGGAAGCTAACGGGGAGCTGTCAGAGATAGGTTCTTTACACAGAGAATGGTGGGTGCATGAAATTCACTGCCATTGGTGGTAATAGAGTCAGAGACATTAGGGACATTTAAGCGACTGCCAGACAAGCACATAGACGGCAGTAAATTGAGGGATGTGTAGTTTAAGTTGATCTTAGATTAAGATAAATGCTCAGCACAACATCGTGGGCCAAAGGGCCTGTACTGTGCCGTACTGTTCTATGTTCTATATTCTTTAGGTTAATTTATTCAGTATTCTGTTCCCTGTTGTTTGTGTTTCATTGGGTAATCTTGTAAATAAATTATGATTTGTTTAAAACTAAGTTGTTTGACCAGCTGCATCTCTCTTGGAATATCCACTGTACATTTGCTGAAAACAATGGCAAAGTTAGGCTCTCGCCTACACTCTTGAACTGTTTTGAGGGGGTCTAATCTGGTCCATAACAGATTGGGGGCTCTTTGCGGAATTTGTTCTGTTGTTCCGATTTGGCATTAGGGTTGTTGGGTTTGAAGGCAGCGAGTGGTAGGTGTTCATGTCTTTTGTTCTGGGTGCTGAGTTTGATTGGTTTAAACAGTGCTTGGGATAACTATGGCTCTTTCAGTTTTCTGGGAGTGGAAGAAGTGACCTTGGGGGTTTTGGAAAAGATGATTAAGGCCAAGTTCAGGAATTAGCAGACAAACTTGAGCAGGAACTGCCTCCTTCCACGAGGAACGAAGAGATAATTACAGTGACAGCTCAGCATTTAAATTTGCTGAAAACGGCATCAGAATCTTGCCGTCAGTGAAAATACCGGAGTGAATCAGAGATGGCTAAAATTCAATTGAAAATGAAGCAGCTTGAATTAGAGGCAAAAGTTAAGGAATTACGATTAAAAGCAGAGGAAAGAGAAAGAGAGAGAGCAAGAGAGAGAGAAAAGAGAGACAAAGACAGGGAGAAAGACAGAGAGGAATGGAAGAAAGAGAGGGAGTTTGAACGTCAGAAAATGGCACTCAGACAGGAGTTCAAAAATTCACTTTCTGAAGTTGGGAACTCACATGGAAGAACAGAGAGTTAAAACAGCAAGGTTTGATATTGAAATGGCTGACAATTATGAGTTGGTCCATAAATCAAAGTTTGGCTTCCAAAATCAGTTTCAATCTGTGAGGGATAGAAATTGGGGAATAGAGAAATCCTCACTTGGAAAGGGAAAGGTAAATATCGGTGAAGATCATAAGGATAACTTACCACAGGGTAACAAGAAAACCCTTGAAGGGGAAAGAGAAGTTAACAAGCTCCGGTATTTTCACTGCAATAAAGTAGGCCACATGAAATCACAGTGTTGGTGGATTAGGAAAAGCACTGGGAAGCCAGATGGAGGAAAGTGGGATAAGCCAGTGAATTTTAAGGAGGCTGAGGAGTACCTGATTGAGGTGTTCAAAATTATAAGAGGCATAGATTAGGTAAATCATTACAGTCTTTTCCCCATGGCAGATGTGCCTAAGACCAGAGGGCATAGTTTAAGGTATTTTTCCACCCAGAGGATGGTAGAAATATGAAAAGTGCTGTCTGAGAGGGTGGTGAAGGCAGATACTCTCACGACATTTCAGAAGCATCTGGATGAGAATTTAAAATGCTAGGTCATAACAGCTACAGACCAAGTGCAGGTATGTGGGATTAGTATAGGTTTGTGTTTGTTGGTTGGCATAGACATGGGTCAAAGTGCCTGTTCAATGCTGTTTGACTCTATGACATGTTATGCCACATGAATGCAAGGTACTGGAATAGCTTGATTACGAATTTCCTGTCAAATCATTCAGTTCGAATTTTCTTTTATTATTTGTTACCGATCTTTTCACCTAGAAATGGTCTGAATTGTAAAGTTTCCATACAGTTCATTAGTTTTTCCTTGCATTATTCTAAGGAACCCACTCTGTGCCCAAAGCTTTTGTCAATATTGTCCTTCAAGCGTTCATTTTGTTAGACCGTTGTTACCTTCTTCATTCCCGTATTCCTATTTTACAGGATATCGGCCATAAAGACATAGGATCAGAATGAAGCCATTCAGTCCATTGAGCATCCTCTGCTATTCAATGAGTGCATTGGAATTGAAAAAAATATTCGTAGTTGCTTTTTTCCACTGGTGCAGACTTGATTGGCGAAAAGGCCTTTTGCTGTGTTGTAGATCTTTGTGTGTTCATGGCTGATCTGATAATCATCAACTCCACTTTCTGCTTTTTACCTCTAGGTGTCAATTCCCTTACTATCCCTTGTCTATCTCAGCCTTTACAGCCCTCAGTAGTAAAGAATTCCATAGAGTAGAGTATTTAAAAGGATTTGAATGTCTGACTCATGAATGCTTGTTGTTATGGATGCGATCCCATACATGGGTATAATTTTAAAGACCTGATATGCAAACATCTCCTGTTCATCCAAATGGCTACTTTATATTATCCAGGATTGTGTTCCAACTTGGGCACAAATCAACTTGTGAACAACTGAATGATGGAACTGCATCACTACCCAGGGACTGACTGTAAATCTACATTTATATGATTTGCCTCATATATAAACCATTACCAATCTAAGATGACATTACTGATCCTGAACAATGTATAATAATTTCATTGACTTTTCAAAAGTTCAACCTGTGTATGCATATGCACTAAATTCATAAATATCTGCAGCTGTGTATCAATGATATTATACACTATGAATACAAGGTTAATAAAAACAGCAAATCATAAATAAGCAATAGGTGCAATGAAAAAATCAGTCTTGACAATGATGATAGCATCTGGTGCAATAAATAATGCATTAATCAAATCTACTTACTTCTCTTTCATATTCGTTACTTATAACACAATGTGGCAGCAATTATTCAGATTTTTCGCAGGAGGGGATGAGATGGACAGAATAAAGCGGAGAGCAACTTAATCAGTTTCGACAGAAGTGATTTCATTTCCAAATAAAAAATCCCTGAAACAAAACGAGGAAAAAAATCGAGATATAATACAAGTTTATCAGCACCCACGGAGAGTAAAGAGACACATGCAGGCAAAATCCCCTCGAGAATCAGAACTGGATATATTTCTGGCATTTCCTGCGATTTGTCTTCCAGTCTGTCACAAACCAATTCCCAGCAAATGCCTGACTAGTTATCAATGTGAAACCAAACCCCTAACATAGATTTAACTTAATGGAGCATAATGGTCCTGAGGGCTTTGCTTATAGTATATGAAGATGTGGTTATATCCCTGATATGGAGTACTGAACTCAGATCTGGGCATTGTACCACAGGAAGCACACATCGGCATCAGGGAGGATGCAGCACAGAATTTTTAAGAAATGCATTCCTTATATGTGAACATTGCTGGTAAAGCCAGCATTTATTATCTATCCCTAATTGCATTCGAACAAATGATTGTGAAGCACCACCTTCTTGAATTGTCACAGTTCAAAAGGGTGAGTGCATGAATGGTGCTGTAAGGGAAAAAGTTCCAGGATTTTGACCCAACAACAGTGGGGAAATAGTGATTTTGTTCCAAGGATGGTGTGTGACTTGAGGGGGAGCCTGCAGGTGGTGATGTTCCAATACTTCTGCTACCCTCGTCCTTCTAGCTGATAGGTCCCCTCGGTTTGGAAGATATGGTCCAAGGTTGGTGAGTTGCACCAATGCATCTTATGAATGGTATGCACTGGTGACACTATGTCCTGATGGAGGAGGGAATGAATATTGAAGCTGGTGGATGAGGTGCTAATCTAACAGACTGCTTTGTCTTGATGGGTTTTGAGACTCTTGAATATTGTTCATCCAGGCAGTAGAGGATATCTCATTACACTCCTGATTTGTTTCTCATGAATGTTGGACTTGAAGGGATCAAGAATTGAGTTATTTGATGCAGTATCTCCTACATCTAACATAACCTTTTAACAATATATTGGTATTACTGGTCCAGTTCAGTTTCCAGTCAATGATGTTGATGCTGCAGGGTTTAGCACTGGGAATGCTATTGAATGTCAAGAAACAATGGTTACATTCTTCCTTGATGACAATGATAATTGACTTGCACATGTTACTTAACACTTATGAACCCAAACCTAGTATTGTCCAAGTATTGGTGCATGAAGGCACAGATCTGTATCAGTATCTAAAGCGTTTCAGATTGTATTGAACACAGCGCAATTATCAGGGAATATCTCCATTTCTGACCTTATGGTGGTGAAAATAGTTAGACCCAGGACACCACTGTGAGGGCCTCCTGTATTGATGTCTTGATCCAGAGATGATTGAATTCCAGTGACCATCACCATCTTTTTTGTGTGTTATGTATGACTCCAACTGATGGAGATCTCGCCTTTAATTTCCATTGATATCAATTTTACAATGGCTCATAGGTGCTTCACTCAGTTGGATGTTATCTCGGTATCAGTGGAGGTCACTCTCTCTATGTTTTCCCATTTTCCCATGTTTGTACTAAGTCTCAATCTCGGAAGATCTGGTGGGACCTAAACTGAGTATCAGTGAACAACTTATTGCCTAATAAGTGACACTGTCGATCACTTTGCTAATGATTGACCATAGACTGACTGGGCAGTAATTGGCTTGTTGGATTTATCCTATTCTCTTTAGGTAGGACTGACCTGGGCAATTTTCCCTAATATCAGGTAGGTGCTAGTGTTATTTTATTCAAACTGTTTGGCAATGGCTGCAGCTAATTCTGGAGCATGTTGGGATGTCATCAGGGTCTGCAGGCTTTACAGTATCCAGTGACCTCAGCCATTCTTTGATATCACATGAAGTGATAAACTTTATGATACAATTATCACTGACTCCTAAATGTGTCCTGCATTGATATTTTATCGACTTTGCCCAACGTATTTCCAAGAACCAGGTCAAGCATTGGATTGTTCTTGTTGGACTGGGCATCTACTGCAATAGAAAATATGCCTGAGCACAATCTAGGAATGCTGGCTCCTCCTTTCCCTTTGGGTTACCACTGTCCAAGTCTGCATTTAAAAAGTTAATGTTCCTCATATCGTTATGCTATTGCGTTCATCTTAGTCTGCAATTTCCCTCATGGTTTGTTCCTCTACATCCTTCCCACAAGTCAGCAGTCTATTGTTATGCCCTCCGCTGATGGCAATATGTGATAACAGAGACCCCAGAATGAAACCTGGCTTGATAGATCAAATGTTTATCTTTACTGCTCTATAGATTACACTGAGGAGAAAGTGAGGACTGCAGATGCTGGAGATCAGAGTCAAGTGTGTGGTGCTGGAAAAGCACAGCCGGTCAGGCAGCATCCGAGGAGCAGGAGAGTTGATGTTTGGAGCATAAGTCTGATGAAAGGCTTATGCCGAAACATCGATTCTCCTGATCCTCGGACGCTGCCTGACCAGCTGTGCTTTCCCAGCACCACACTCTTGACTGTAGATTACACTGAGCAATGCAATTGCCTCCTTTGTATTCCTTAGCTCTAGCCAAATTCATTCTGTCATTGAATTCTCTGGAACATTCTCTTTCTTCAGCACTCCAATGCTGCCCTTAATCAATAACATCAACTTTCCTCCTATTGTTCCTTCTCATTATTTTCTGAACAATTTGAAACCGGGAATATTGAGAACCCAGTCCTGCCCCTCCTTGAGCTGGGTCTCTATTATTGCCATAACATCATGCTTCCGTGTGTCAATCTAGATCTGTAACTTCCCATCTGACTTATTATACTCCATGCATTGGCATACATACACAATAACTCAATTTGGATTTAGAGTATTTTCTCCCTTACTCTGACTTTGCCTATTAACCTTCTATTCTCTATGCTGTCTGACACTCTAAATCATTTGATATTCTGAGCTATTATTCTCTCTTGATTTCCACACTCCTGATAAATTGGGTTGAAGCCCTCCCAGCAGCACTAGCAAAATGTCCCACAAGGAACTCAGTCTCAGTTTTTTTTTACTGATGCCATCATCCCTAGAGCCAGGTTCAGTGTCCTCGAAATCAAAAGCTATTGCCTGTGCATCATCTTTCCAGCTACACATCTATCTGTCTTATCCTCCTATTTCTGTACGCACTTACAAATGGCACTGAGTGTAATCCAGCGATTAATACATTTGAGGTCCTGCTTGTTAACTTTCTCCCCAGCTCCCTAAATTGCAATTGCAGGATCACATCATCCTTCCTAAGTAAGTCATTGCTATGAATGGGGACCACAACCTTTGAATGTTTAACCTCCCAAGAAGAATGCCCTGCAGCCACTCTGTGGAATCCTTGACCCTGACACTAGGGCAGCAACATACCACCTATAACCAGAGAAATGCTTGACGGTCCACGTATCTATTAAAATTCTATCACTATTGTTCCACCTCTCTTCTTCAAGTCCTCCTGTGTTGCTTATAGGAGCAGACTCATGTTACTCAGACCTCCGACTGCAGTCCATTGAGGAACTTGCAACTAACCAGCAGATTCCAAAACAAAAAGCTGATTCACTGCAGGATTCCAGGGGACTCCTGCATTTTCCACATTTCTCTTTGATCTCCTAATGGTAGCTCATTCCCTTTCTTCTTCCAAGTCCTTAAGTTGCGATGTGACCACCTCTCTGAACATACTATCCATGTGGCTTTTAACTCTACAGACAAGCTGTCATGATTCCTTTCAAGCTCTGAAACCCTAGGCTCTCGTTTCTGCATCTGGCAGCACTTCCTGTACATATGGTTGTCAAGGAGACCAGTAGGATCCATGACTTCCAAAATAATATAGGCCAGACATTCCATTCAAGCAAGTTAACCTGCCACTTCCTAACCTTACTTCCCTTACATCATCTTTACTTTGCTTTGGATAAAGTAATGTTGATGTAACAAGTGCAGCTTGTTCAGTCTGTACTGGTGCCACCTTCGCTCAGAAACTGTCCAAAGGACCCTGGAATCTAAAATGCTTCACCAACTCATCAAACATGTATTTATCTGATGTATCCTGCTATCTCTATTCTCAGTAACATGTGGCACTGGTAGCAATCCTGAGATCACTACCTTTGAGGTCCTACTTGTTAACTTGCTTCCTAACTCCTTTTATTTGGCTTCTAGAACCTCATCCATTTCTAATTTTGTTATGCTCACTGCGACTGGATGTTCACCCTCCCATTCCAGAATGTTCTGTAGTCGCTCCTAGACATCCTTGACCTTTGGATCTGGGAGGCATCATAGCAACCTGGAGTCTTGTCTTTGGCCACAGGATGTCTATTCCCTTTCCAATTGAATTCTCTATTACTACAACATTCTCACACATATTCCTCCTTTCTCATACGGACAGCCAACTGTGGTACAACAAAGTTGCCTGTTGCTACTTTCCTCTGAGAGACAATTCCACCCAGCAGTATCCAGAGCAGTATAACTGTTTTGCAGGAGAATACCTGTTCCTTACCAAGCCCCACAGACTTTGGCTTATAAATTGGGTATTAATGATTTTTGGGTTACCTTAAGCCTTTTTATCATTCCTTGGAAATCTAGAGCACAATTCCTTCTCATAAACCCAAATTTGATTGATTAATTCAGAATTTTCAAATGTTCATTCACGGGATATGGACATCACTGGCTAGGTCAGCATTTATTACCCATCCTTAATCGCCCAGGGGACTGTCAAGAGTGAACACATTGCCGTGGGTCTGGAGTCACATGAAGGCTAGACCAGGTAAAGATGCCAGTTTCCTTCCCTAAAGGTCACTGGTGAACTAGATGGGGTTTTCCTGACAGGCAACAATGGATTCATGGTTTTCATTAGACTCCCAATTCCAGATATTTACTGAATTCAAATTCCACCATCTACCACAGCAGATTTCAAACCCAGTCCCAGAACTGTATCAGGGTCTTTGGATTCATAGATGAATTAAGCTCCCATTTAAATCAATTTGTACTTAAACAAAGTTTGTATCAAATGCAAAGTGACCACTTTATTTTTTGCAAAATAGTCTAATTTGTATAATATTAAGCAGATATGATCAATCTCATTTCGGATCATAATTGAAACTGCAATTTGAGTTTTGTTTTGTTTCAGATACATGTGCTGCCTTTCACTTTAGAATGTATGACATGCCAATAGCTAAACATTTGTACCCCTTCAGAGAGCTAGCTGTGCGTATACAGTTGGACTTTTATTTGATGGACGTACCAAATGAAATATTATTCTGAAAAAAAAGTATTATCAGTTTTGTACAAAGATAATGCGCACGAATGGTTTACATTTTTGCACATTCAGGATAATGATTTTGATATAACATAGAGGCACAGAGCAGAAAAGAGGTCCATTCAGCCCATTATGTCTGGCTTAGTTCGTTGAAGTAGCTATGCTATTGGTGTTTTATGTAGCAAAACAAATTATTTCAGCTCTCAGCAACAAGAAAATAAGATCCCACTCCTTTAACACTTTCCTGTCAGTTATTCATTTGAATTCACCTTAGAATTAATTTTCTATCTCTAGAGATGCAAAATTTCTAATAAAAATGTATTGAACAGTTTCCCCTTAGTTTCTGGAAGCATGGATCATCTGCTAAACTTGACTTCATGAAGGAGAAATCATGAGTGACAAATATACTAGAATTCTTTGAGGTGGTAGCAAGCAGCATAAAGGGGAAAAGGCGAAGGTAATATATTTCGCTTTTCAAAAGGTGTAAGTTAAAAGCCAATGTTATTGGAGGTAGTATATTAACATGGATTGAGGATTTGCAAACAAATTGAAGACAGATTACAGATAAAGGGCCAGTTATAGGCTTGCAATCATAACTAATGATGTGCCACAGGGATCAGTGTTGGGGGTCACAATTACTTACAATATATATGAGTGATTTAGATAAGCAAAGTGAATGTGTTATAGACAAGTTTGCAGATGGTACAAAAATTGGTGGGAAGACAACTGATGAGGATGACACAAAGAGTCTACAGAGGGACATAGGCAGATTAAGTGAGTAGGCAAAACATTACAGGTAGAATATAATGTGGAGGAATCAGAAGTAATGTACTTTGGCAGGAAGAATAGAGATGAAAGCTTTAAGAAAGCTACAAGGAGAAAGTGTGGATTGAAGATACTAGAGAGTCAGAGTCAAAAAGGGTGGTGCTAGAAAAGCACAACAGGTCATGCAGGATCCAAGGAGCAGGAGAGTCAAGGTCTCAGAATTCCTGTTGTAGGACTAATGCCCGAAGTGCTGACTCTCCTGCTCCTCAGATGCTCCCTGACCTGCTATGCTTTTCCAGTGCCACGCTTTTCAACTCTGAAGAAAGCTACAGCACATCTGGATTGGGGAGTCTTTGAAAAAAGCAGAAAAAGCTAGCATCCAAGTACAGCGGATATTGGGCAGGCAAATATAATGCTGATCTTTATTTCAAAGAGAATAGAATATAATAATGGGGAGGCTTTGCTAATACTATATAAAGCACGAGTCAGATGACAGCTAGAAAACTGTGAAGTGTTTTAGTCCTGTTACCTAAGGAAACATATACTGACACTGAGGACAGTCAAAAGATTGTTCATGAGCTGATACCAGGTACAGAGGGACTATCTTATGAGGAGTGGTTTAGTAGATTGGGCCTGTACTCATTGGAACATAGAAGAATGAGAGATGATCTTATTGAAACATGCAAGATTTTTTGAGGACTTGACGCAGGAAGGTTGTTTCCCCTTGTGGGAGGGTCTAAGACCAAAGGGTGTAATCTCAGAGGAAGAGTTTGCATATTTAAGACAGAGATAAGGTGGAATTTCTCTGTTCAGAGAAGAAATCTGTGAACTTTTTTACTACAACGGACTGTTGAGGTTGCACATTAAGTACATTCAAGGCTTAAACAGACAGATTGTTAATCAGTAAAGGAATCGTGAGTTAAGGGAAAAGACAGGAAAGTGGAGTTGAAGGTTATCAGATCATCATGATCACATTTAATAGCAGAGTAAACCTTAAAGGCTGAATGGTCTACTTCTGCTCTGATCTCTTAGGTCTGTTCATCCTTGACATGCTGCTCAATTCCAACTGTCTGTCTGAGTTTGCAAAGTGCTCTTTGATGCACTTTCTTGTCCAGCTGTCCATTTTTGAAATATTCCTCTGTGCCTCTGACATTTTTGTTCTCTCTTCACATCAGCTTGTGAGAATCCCTTCCAGCGTTTCCAAAGATCCACCTGCCTTGTGCCTCCATCTTTTCCTGCTGCCTTGGATCATTCCAATTCTAACTACGGCTCTTGTCTAGCGTGCCAAGAACAGTTCAAAATTGTGCAGAAAACTGACAGTTTCTTTAAGAGCAACAAACAAATTTTTCACATGCGTATGTTCTGATACCAGGGGGATTGCAGTGTATACAGGAAAACAGCAATTAAAATTCGCTCTGCACCAGGACAATACCAGTCTGTGTCGTTACTCATTTGGCAGGTGTGAGCACTTCAACTCGGGAGCAATAACTGTGTGTGGTCCTGGAGGGTAAAAAGGAGATTTCCTGTCATAGATTTCAAACTCAACAAACAGCTTGGAACAGAAACAATTCCAAAGTTGATCTTTGTTTTGATAATGCTGGTTAAGCACAGTATAAAATAAGGAAACTCAAATACAAGAAGAAGCCCTTGTTTGCAATTTTGTCAGGTATACCTATTATTCCCTTAGTAACTGTGATAATCAGGCCTTCGTATAATAAAACTATCATTTTAGCAAAGTTCAGTGATGTTGCAGATAAACTTTTCATTCTGTCTGTCAAAAATCATCAAATTGCTCCGACCGGGATAAACCATAATTGCCCACATTTTTTTCGTACAATTTTACGTTTTAAATAAAAACAAACAAACTGCAACCACAAAGCCTTGCAGTACTGAATAAAATGCTGGGAAGGGTACTTTAAAATTGGAAAAATAAAACTAAGAAATGCGATGTAACTGTGAACAAATCAGCTAAAGTTGAGGAACAAGGTGGGGCTGAAAGAGTTCGCCAAATTTCCAACATGTAATCTCAAGGGTGAATTCAGAAATGCCTTGTCCCTTCATGTGCATGAGTTCAGCACCGTCATTGAACATGGGCCTCAGTAGATTACATATGTTCAAATAATATTGTATTGTTGAGATTAGGAAGTTGGCTTTGTTGAGCTATAGTAGTGCATATAAATTAAGCATTTCTAATCGGCATTTGAAATCACCAAATCTTATTATGATAATTCCTGTATCATGCAGGAATATTTTGGCCCAAATTTCAGTCATATTTTATAAACAATGTCAAACTTGTCCCCTTAACCTTAGGTTAACAGTAAGAAAAATTGCACTGAAAAGATGGGCGAGTGAGGAAGGCAAATATTCAAAAATCTTCCTTCATCGTAATCATCAGCTAGCAGACAAAGCTATGCCCTTCAGGGGCACAACTGACACTCCATCAGTCTCATGCTCCAGTAAGCATGGGTCCTGACAGCTGAAGTGAGGGGGAGCAGTGGGGTTAGAACTCACATCTGATTGACTATGAAGGGACGGGAGATGAAATGGACCAAAATGTCATCCCGCGCGGCATCAAACTCACAAGAGCCGACAGGTTCATCCAGCTTCTCTGAGCCCTCGTGTGCTTTGCAGTTTTTTTTCACTTTTAAAAAATTCTTGCCTGCCAGCAAACCACCAGCTTGGAGCATCAGCGATGACAGTGTAAATTATAGGATTGCTATAATTGCAGTGATGCTTCAGAAGAGATGTAAAAGTGTAATATTGTAGAAAGGGCTTCAGCATGAACATAAATATTCAGAGTACATTCTAAAAATTCACAGAAATACTGTCTCGTATAAACAATGTTTAACTTAAATCTCTTCTTGAACGGTGCTCAGAAGTCAACCCAACATTCACATTCAGCAGACAAACCATTAACAGACACACATGCAGAGATATAAAAGAGCTTATTTATGGATTGATGTTGGGTGAGATACATAGCTATCAAATTCTCAAAACCGACCCAACCATTAATCAGAAACTTAATTAAAACAGTCATATAAATGCTGTCCAGAATAACAGGTCAGATGCTGTGAATTCTGCAGCTAGAAACTCACTCCTAATTCCCCAAAACCTATTTACTGGGCACCAATCAATGGATTATATGACAGCTGATTTTTGAGAAGTGTTGTTTCATCTAACACCAGCAAGTGCATGAAATTTCGATCACTGGGGAGAAGGACTCATCCCATTGTGATCGGGAGCATAATATTGTCATATGCTGAAATGTTTAACATGGCTTGTACCAAAAATACTGCCTGTGAAAGAGATGTGAAGCAGCTTGTATCGTTACCTTGCTACGCAGTCACCAGCGGTTATCGTGAAGTATGTGGGGAGGAAAATCACTGTTTGGCATAGATTAGCCTGTAAATTCATCACTTCATGGTTGTATGCCAGGAAGATTTCTTTCCTTTTCTTGGCAATGGTCTCTGCTCTTTTCCTCATCCAGCCTGCTTGTGGGCACCTGAGGCTTTGCAAATCCCAAATGTGTTGGCTATTGTTTTAACAGTGAGGAGAAAGGCTTGGGTTTCAGCCGTTTGAGTTTGAAGTCGAATGCTGCCACCGATTATTGTTCTCAAGGCTAGTGTTTGGGCTTTCTAGTAGTATGTGATGAAGATCAAACCACAAGTAAATATCAGCGAAAGTGTCTTTATCTTGGGTAACAAGATAAAATTTGTTACATAGCAATAACTGCATACAGTTATCTTAACTCATGGACAAATTAACCATGGTCAAGTCATAAGAAATAGCACAATTACGACAGCACTTATAGATTGTAACTCAATGTGCATGGATCTCCATGAGGAAGCTTTGTCAGACTCCCCAAAATACTCAAAACTCCCAAGGATCACCCATTGAGTGATTGTGCTATGTATCAATGTGAATAGAGATTCAATTTCACTCACATTTATGCTTTCATATCTATTAACTCATATAATAACCATGGCATTGATCTATCATAAACCTATTCAAGCTTGGTAAGAGCAATCAAGCCAAAGGCAAACTTGCTCCAACACCCAATTTAGTGATTGGAACGAGTTGGACTTCGTTGACTACAAGCTCCTTGACTGGGGTTATTAACCTGGGCCAATCAGGAAGCACTGGCTGACTAATATTAACAGGGAATTACCTAGGGGCAGACCGAGAGCCAGAAGGCGGGTAGCCATCGTCGGCGCTGTCACCCCGGGCAGGTACCAGGGCGGGCTGCCCCAGAGGTGGTCGAAAGGTGCTGAGGGTGGTTAGTGAAGCCAGAAGGTGGGTAGGCCGTCCTGACTGCTGTCACCGGAGCATCTGGCCATAAACAGCTCAATAAAGATTTGTGCACCTTAAAGAAAAAAAAAGAAAAAAAAAAAGAAGAAAAAAAAATAATAAAAATATTTAGTCTCTAAAAAAGAAAAAAAAATTAACAGGGAATTCTCCCAGCCCAACTGCTTGTTCTGTGGCGCTGTGGAGTCCGTGGACCACGTGTATATTGGGTGTGGGCGTTTGCACTCCCTTTTTGATTTTCTTAAAAACCTTCTCCTCTGTTTTTG
>NC_057714.1:92308094-92338942 GCF_004010195.1 Chiloscyllium plagiosum | reverse complement strand
AGGAGATTCCGCAGGGAGTGGAGTGCATCATTTCTCCGTCCAATTCTATTTTGATTTAGTCCCTACCCTCCCCTTCACTGTTTTGATCACACAGCACTGTTCTTTGATGTGAAGGGCAGTGTTTGTCACTGGCCACTTGGGTGTTTTCCTGTTTTCCTGGTGGTGGAATTTGAATAAAGATTTGTGCACTTTGTGTCTTTCACTGTGTCTCACACCTGCACACACACACCATGGGTGCTGGGGAAAAAAATAAGCACTACCGCACTTAGGTGGTAGTGTGGGGGTTAAAAGAAAAAAAAAGAAAAAAAGAAAAAAAAATTAACAGGGAATTCACTATTTTGTGTCTTTCAATGTGCCTCACACTTGCACACACACACACACCATGGGTGCTGGGGAACAAAATAAGCACTACCGCACTTAGGTAGTAGTGTTGGGGTTAAATTATTAATTAAAAAAAAGAAAAAAGAAACAAACAAAAAAAACAAACAAAAAAAAAGAAAAAAATTAACAGGGAATTCACTATTTTGTGTCTTTCACTGTGCCTCACACCTGCATACACACACACACCATGGGTGCTGGGGAAAAAATAAGCACTACCGCACTTAGGTGGTAGTGTGGGGGTTAAATTAAAAAAAAGAAAAAAAAGAAAAAATATATAACCAGGAGATTCACACAGCATTGCCCTTTTAAAAAAAAATTAACAGGGAATTCACTATTTTGTGTCTTTCACTGTGCCTCACACCTGCACACTCATACCATGGGTGCTGGGGAAAAAATAAGCACTACCGCAGTTAGGCGGCAGTGTAAGAAAAAAAGAAAAAAAAGAATAATCAGGAATCTCTGCTTTTCACTGGCCACTCCGGTGTTTTCCTATCTTCCTAAAAAAAAAGAAAAGAAAGGAAAAAAAATTTACAGGGAATTCACTATTTTGTGTCTTTTACTGTGCCTCACACCTGCACACACACAACATGGGTGCCGGGGGAAAAAATAAGCACTACTGCAATTAGGCGGTAGTGTGGGGGTAAAAAAAAGGAGAAATAAAAATAAACAGGAGAGTTAGAAATACTGAAAAAAAGAAGAAAAAAATTAACAGGGAATTCGCTATTTTCATTTAATCCCTGACCTCCCCTTCACTGTTTGATCACACAGCATTGCCCTTTGATGTGAAGGACAGTGCTTGTCACTGGCCACTCGGGTGTTTTCCTATCTTCCTGGTGGTGGAAATTGAATAAAGATTCGTACACCTTGTGTCTCTCGTTGTGTCTCACACCTGCACACATACACCATGGGTGCTGGGGAAAAAAATAAGCACTACTGCGGTTAGGTGGTACTGTGGGGGTTATATATAAAAATTAAAATAAAAAAAAGAGAGAGAAAAAAATATAAACAAGAAAAAAAAATTAACAGGGAATTCACTATTTTGTATCTTTCACTGTGCCTCACACCTGCACACACACAACATGGGTGCCGGGGGAATAAATAAGCACTACTGCAGTTAGGCAGTAGTGTGGGGGTGAAAAAAAGGAGAAAAAAAATAAACAGGAGAGTTAGATATACTGAAAAAAAGAAGAAAAAAATTAACAGGGAATTCGCTATTTTGATTTAATCCCTTCACTGTTTGATCACACAGCATTGCCCTTTGATGTGAAGGGCAGTGCTTGTCACTGCCACTCGGGTGTTTCTTTTCTTCCTGGTGGTGGAAACTGAATAAAGATTTGTGCACCTAGTGTCTTTCACTGTGTCTCACACCTGCACACACACACCATGGGTGCTGGGGAAAAAAATAAGCACTACCGCAGTTAGGCGGTAGTGTGGGGGTAAACAAAAAGAGAAAAAAAAATTAACAGGGAATTCGCTATTTTGATTTAACCCCTGACCTCCCCTTCACTTTTTTGAACACGCAGCATTGTCCTTTCATGAAGAGGCAATGAGATAGTAAGGCTAAGCATTTCAATGAATAAGGAAAGATAAAGTTTGGAGCCAAGAGATGGGAGCTGTTGAGAAAGGAAATAGAGCATATTGAAAGACAATTTGACCAGAAGAGATTTTAAAACTAAGTCTTCCCTCATGCATTTACACTTTTCTGTTTCTGGATAGTTAGATAGGCGGTAGTGTTGGGGGGTTGGGGGTTAAAAAAAGAGAAAACAAATTACCAGGGAATTCTCTGTTTTGATTTAATCCCTGCCCTCTCCATCACTGTTTAATCACACAGCATTGCCCTTTGATGACTGGAGTACTGCTTGTCACTGGCCACTCTGGTGTTTCCTTTCTTCCTGATGGTGGAAATTGGATAAAGATTTGTCTTTCTCTGTGTCTCATACCTGCACACACACACAAAAAATATTAACAGGGAATTCTCTATTTCGATTTAATCTCTGCCCTCCCCTTCACTTTCTTGAGCACACAGCATTGCCCTTTGATGAGAAGGGCACTGCTTGTCACTGGTCACTCAGTTGTTTCCTTTCTTTCTGATGGTGGAAATTGAATAAAGATTTGTACACCTGTTGTCTTTCACTATGTCTCACACCTACGGACACACATAACGTTAAAAAAGAAAGTTAAAAAAAAGAAAAAAAACATTAACCAGGAGAAGACCTTTGATGAGATGAGTGTTGCTTGTCACTAGCCACTCTGGTGTTTCCTTTCTTTAGGATGGTGGAAAATAAATAAAGAAAACATTAACAGGGAGTTTAGAATCTCCTCAGTCCAGGGGACTGACTCTGAGTGACAGTGCACAAGTAATTAAAGGGTGACTTGGTGATGGGATACCAGCCTGTGTGCAGTCATCTCACCCAGCAACCACAGATGCAGATACCCAACAGGCAATGAATAAGAGTCGAAGTTCTCATCCGTTCCTTTCTATGCCAGCTAGGGGCAATTGAAGCTGGCTCACCCACTCCGCCTGTAGTCAACTGAGCACATTCCAGAAATTAAAACTGGGACCTGGCTGGTCTGTCCAGTTCAACTACTCACGCAATAAATCAACACACCATTCAAGCACTAAAGAGGGATCAGCTTGGCTGCCATTTTTATCCAGAGGAAGTCAAGGGGCCATCAGTTTGAAGAGTCAATAATAGGGATATCAAAGATATATATCAATAATTTTATTATCATCGTAATACTCATTAAACCATTAGTCAAACGATTGCACTGTTTTGATTACCTAGCAAAGGTTTCAAGTTGCAAAGTAATCATTAGATAAAAACGTTAAAAGAACACTTGGAGGCTGAGTAGGTAGTTGTGTTCCTAAGTACATGGTCACAATCATACAGACTAAAAAATTTCAAAGCCCTTGTTTGTGTTGCTTCAGTTGTCTTAGCTGACATGTTGATAAGAGTTTACAATCAAGTTCAATGAGACTGAATTAGATAAGGGTTGTGGGAATAATTAGTTAGTTGACCCCAATTAACTATCCAGAAACAGAAAAGTGTAAATGCATGAGGGAAGATTTAGTTCTAAAATCTCTTCTGGTCAAATTGTCTTTCAATACTCTCCATCTCCATTCTAAACAGCTCCCATCTGGCTCCAAACTTTATCCTTCCTTACTTATTTGAAATACTTAGCCTTGCTATCTCATTGCCTCAGATGGAACATGTAACATCTCCTGTTTAATAAAATTACCTCCAAAAGGTATATATTCCTCTTCTGAGCCATGATCTTTTTTTTTCTCTCAGTAATTTCTAAGTTTCTACAAAGCTCAAGGTAATCAAGAACTAGTTATTATTTCCAAAGGCATACAGCTCTTCCAGCACTTGGTATTTTTGGACAAAATACAAGAAAAGTATTTTCATCTGATAGATTCCTCTCTCACCATCAATATATGTTCTCTTCATGTTACAACTGATCTGTCCCTCTTTTATCACGACTCTTTTGCACTCTTGTGTCTTCTAAGTGCAAACAATCTGCCTCCAAGTTCTGGATTTGCCATGTCAGCAATTAAACTACATCAAATAACTTTTTCTCAGAAAACCTCAGAGCAATGGGATGTGTTTCATCCTCTGGCTATTCCACTTCATCAGCTGTGGGCTTTTGGAATCCATGCTTGGTACCATTTAATTTTTATTGGATTTACCTAGTTGTTGTTTCATTAGTATTGTCCCTTTACAACCTTGGTTTTGAAACCTTTGAACCTTCGCACATCTTGAATGCACTCACTGTCCATTTTTTTAACTCAGTTGTGGATGTGGTACATAGAACATAGAACATAGAACAATACAGCACAGAACAGGCCCTTCGGCCCACGATGTTGTGCCGAACATTTGTCCTAGCTTAAGCACCCATCCATGTACCTATCCAATTGCCAGTTAAAGGTCACCAATGATTCTGACTCTACCACTCCCACAGGCAGCACATTCCATGCCCCCACCACTCTCTGGGTAAAGAACCCACCCCTGACATCTCCCCTATACCTTCCACCCTTCACCTTAAATTTATGTCCCCTTGTAAAACTCTGTTGCACCCGGGGAAAACGTTTCTGACTGTCTACTCTATCTATTCCTCTGATCATCTTATAAACCTCGATCAAGTCACCCCTCATCCTTCGCCGTTCCAACGAGAAAAGGCCGAGAACTCTCAACCGATCCTCGTACGACTTCCTCTCCATTCCAGGCAACATCCTGGTAAATCTTCTCTGCACCCACTCCAAAGCTTCCACATCTTTCCTAAAGTGAGGCGACCAGAACTCCACACAGTACTCCAAATGTGGCCTAACCAAAGTCCTGTACAGCTGCAACATCACTTCACGACTCTTGAATTCAATCCCTCTGCTAATGAACGATAATACTCCATAGGCCTTCTTACAGGCGAGACCAGTATTTATTGTCCACCCCTAGTTGCCCTTGAGAAGGTGATGGTGAGTTGCCTTCTTGAATCATAGATGTGTTTACTGGGGATGGGATAAAGAGAGTGCAATGAGAGGTGGCTCCAATTTCAAGACCGCTTGAAGAGTCCACGGGCTGCTTTTCTGCAGAGTTTGAATGATTTCAAATTCATTTTAAAATGGTGAGCAGGATTTGATTTCAGGATTGCTGCCAGTGGGGATAGGATCAGGAAGCAAGCCCACATTCTGCATTCTGGACCTGGTCAACTCCATTGTGGGTGATATGGGTGTCATGGGCCCTTTACATTTTTACAGAGTGGGACCAGTGTTTCATGACTCTTCAGAGAATCGTAAACATCATTTTGATTTAGAAACCTTTCAAGAAGCAAATTCAAAACATCATACCCATACCCACTTCAGCCAGTAGAATACAAGAGAAGAGGTGTTACAGATACTGCTGAGGCTGTACAAGGGTCTGGTCAGACTGCATTTGGAATATTATGAGTCATTTTGGGCTCCATGTTTAAGAGAGGATGTGCTGGCCTTGAACAGGATTCAGGTGACGTTTACAAGAATGATCCCAGGGATGAAGGGTTTGTCATACGTGGAGCATTTGAGGACTCTGGGTCTATACTCGATGGAGGTTTGAAGGATGAAGGCAATCTAATTGAAACTTACAGGATACTGAGTGGCCTGAGTGGACATGGAGAAGGTGTTTCCACTAACAGGAGAGACTAGGACCTGAGGGCACATCCTCAGAGTGAAGGGACGACACTTTAGAACTGAGCTGTGGAAGAATTTCTTTAGCCAGAGGGTGGTGAATCTGTGGAACTTGTTGCTGCAGAGGGCTGTGAAAACCAAATCATTCAGCATCTTTAAGGTAGAGATGGATAGGTTCTTGATAGTAAGGGGAGCAAGGGATGCATGATAAGGCTGGAGAATGGGTTTGGGGAACATATCAACTGTGATCGAGTGGCAGAGCAGACTAAATGGACCATATGCCCTAATTCTGCTCCTATATCTTATTGTCTTATGGCCTAAGCCCATAGACCCTCATATACTCCACCACAATTCATTGGCAATGAATGTCCCCAGCTACACCCTATTGCCCCTCATATTTTCCATGCCAACATGATCCTCAATGCTTTATTGAAGTACACATCCAACATTTGAACTAAGAACATTCAAACTATCCCCTGTCCCATCCCCATGGTATAACTGCCATTTGGGCACTATTTCTTGACAGGTGCCTCTTTATCTATTTGATTACATGGGAATTTGAATGTGCCACACACTAATAAGCTGCAGGGGCCATGGGTCACCAATTCCACTTATTACTGATCGGCAACTTGATTCCATTCTCCTTCACGCAACACTTGTGATGGGCTAGCGCACAAACACTGGCAAAGAATTTGACTTTCAACATGGTTTAATTTTTGAAAATCACCACAGGCTTTAAATTTGGTCCACCAGCCCACGTAGACTCAAATTACTCCATATCTTGCCTTCTCATCATTTTTACTCAAAATGTCTTTTGAACCATTCCCTCTGCATTTTACCTGCTGGGCATTTCAAAATTTGTTGGTGTTTCATCCAGGCTGCTGATGTGACATAATGGGCACTTAGGTTTTTGCTGCTGTCTATTGATGAACGGCTAGAAGCTGGTAATTTTAATAATTGATGTTTGAGTGACCTTAGTCTTCGGCCACAACACTAGACAGTTTTGTTCCATAAAGTGGCTACAATAACAAGCTGTTAATCTAAAATCTTTGCTGGACTCAGTGCTTGATTTGCTTAATGTTTACATACATACTCTGACAACAATAGAACTACTTGGCCAGTTTTAAAGACAATTCTCAAAATCACGCCAGTGGCTGCTCCTTGTTAACATGAGACATTCGTTTTTCATCATTTGCTTTAGGGCAGGTTCCTCCTCCTTCCGTTCTTATGCCAGTTTTTTGTGACTGCCAGATCTCCTCGCTGCAGCACATTTACTTTGCTGAGTTAGCCAAATGTTATGACTTTTCACTTATATAGCCATAAGGATTTACAGAATGGAAACAGGCCCTTCGGCCCAACATATCCATCCCACCCAGTTTCACAATTAATCTGTTGCCTGCATCTCGTCCATATCCCTCCATATCTATCCCACCCATGGGCCTGATTGAATATTTCTTCAATGACAAAATTGTACTCGCCTCCACCACTACCTCTGGTAGCCTGTTCTACACACTCACCACCATCTACTTGAGAAACTTGTACCTTTGGACCCTTTTGCATCTCTCCCCTCTCATCTTCAACCTCTGCCCTGTAGTTTTAGTCTCCCCTAACATGGGGAAAAGCTGTTAGCTATCTATCTCATCCATGCCTCTCATGATTTTATGGACCTCTATAAGATCACCCCTCAGTTTCCTATGCTCTAGGGAAAACGTTGAAAGCAGCTTCATCCATTTTTGACAGAGGATGCATTTCTGTTTGTCGTTTACCTCATGCGGTCTGCTGTACATTGACTGTCTTAAACTCCAATATATCTTCTTGGGCACACAGCTCATGTTGCCTGCTTGATCCTAATAGCCAACTTAAAGATGGGTCAAGCCTGAAGGTCAACTTGTATGCCACAGAAGTTCTGGGCAGATGGGGCTGGTCAGCCTTGGTTGGCAACTTACATACGGAGCAGGAAACCTAGGATTCTAAAGCCCTGGCAGTTAGCCAAACAGGAAGGAGCGTCAGAGGCTGAGCGGTGGCCTTATAGAGGTTTATAAAGTCATGAGGGACATGGATAGGGTAAACAGACAAGGTCTTTTCCCTGGGGTGGGGGAGTCCAAAACTAGAAGGCAGAGGTTTAGGGTGAAAGGGGAAAGATATAAAAGAGACCTAAAGGGCAACTTTTTCATGCAGAGAGTGGTGCGTGTGTGGAGGCTAGTATGATTGCAACATTTAAAAGGCATCTGGATAGGTATATGAATAGGAAGGGTTTAGAGGGATATGAGCCAGGTGCTGGCAGGTTAGATTAGATTGAATTGGGAGAACTGGTCAGCATGGACGAGTTGGACGAAGGGTCTATTTCTGTGCTGTACATCTCAATGACTCAATGACTCTAGGAATTCATCGGCAGACAGTGTAGAAGGGCATAGACAGTATAAGTGGGGCAGGGGGCAAGGTAGAAAGGGCAGGGAGACATTGCTGCTGGTTTGACTGCTCAACTAGAAGAAATCCCAAGTCAAAAGCTGCAGCAATTCATCTGCTGTAGTGCAGCATTAAAGTTGGTGTACCTCTGTACAAACCTCATTCACAGACAGACACATAATGTACAACTTGTTTGGCAAATAATCAACCAACACATCAGACTTCAGGGGTAAAACTTTCCATCACAGCTGAAACCTCAGATTTTGGTTTAAGATCACTTATGAGGCAATGTTAACCATAATCTAATCTAACCTCAACAGTGAATAACCAGGATCCGTGTTGAAGAGAGTCGAGAGTGTAGTGTTGGAAAGACATGGCAGGTCAGGCAGCATCCGAGGAGCAGGAGAATCAACATTTCAGGCATAAGCCCTTCATCAGGAATGAGGCTTGTGGGCCAGGGAGGCTGAGAGACAAATGGGAGGGGGGTGGGGTTTGGGGGGAAGGTAACTGAGAACAAGATAGGGTAGATGAAGGGGGGGAGAAGTTGAGAGGTCGGAGAGGATAGATGGAGCGGATAGATGGGAAAGATGATAGACAGGCAAAAGTGAGGACTGCAGATGCTGGAAAAGCACAGCAGGTCAGGCAGCATCCGCAGCACCATTCTGATCTAGGATGATGGACAGGTCAAGGGGCGTTGCCGAGTTAGAGGCTTGGGACTGGGGTAATGTGGGGGGAGGGGAAATGAGGAAACTGGTGAAATCCACATTGATCCCATGTGGTTGCAGGGTCCCAAGGCGGAATATGAGACATTCTCCCTCCTGGCGTCGGGTGGTAAGGTATTGGTGATGGAGGAGGCCCAGGACCTGCATGTCCTCGATGGAATGGGAAGGGGAGTTGAAGTGCAGTTGGTTGGTGCGGATGTACCAGAGATGTTCGCTGAAACAATCCGCAAGTTGGCGTCCTGTCTTCCGATGTAAAGGAGACCACATCGGGTAATGGATACAGTAGAAGACATTGGTGGAGGTACAGGTAAATTTCTGTCGGATGTGGAAGGATCCTTTGGGGCTTTGGAAGGAGGTGAGGGTGGAGGTGTGGGCACAGGTTTTGCACTTCCTGTGGTGGCAGGGGAAGGTGTCGGGAGTGGGGTGTGGATTGGTTGGGGGCACAGATCTGATATTGGAGTCGAGGAGGGAATGGTCTCTCCAGAACGCTGATAGGGGTGGGGAGGGAAATATATCCCTAGTGGTGGGATCCATTTGTAGGTGGCGGAAGTGGCGGAGGATGATGCGATGTATATGGAGGTTGGTAGGGTGGAAGGTGAGGATCAGTTGAACACACTTCCATTGAAGCAATGAGAGGATCTGTGGCCCAATATCCCACCAAAAACAGATCTACCTGGTAAATAATCACTTTCCCCTACCCACCTATCTCCCATGTCCACCAATATCCTGAATCCCAACTGATCTTCCACAATTTATCAACTTGGTGACTAGGCCCATAATCACCCCGACCCCAAAACTACCCTCTACCCAATCCTGTAATAATCCTGATCCTCTGCAGTCACTTATGTCCCGCTGTCAAGTGATCATGCACTGTAACAACTGTAACTACACCTGAACCCCTATTCACTCTCTATCCATCCTTTGCTGTCTCCTGATCTCTCCCCCCCCATTCACATTCTACCTACATTATACCTCTCCCCCACCTGATCCTCAGAGCCTTTGATCTCCATTTGGCAGCCAGGCCTGTTCACCCAGTTATAGCAGGACTACAGGATTTCCTGAACATAACCCCCCTCCTCAACAACAACTCCAGTGTTTCAAAAACCTGGCCCTCTAAATATCCAGATTCTGGATCAGTGGTGCTGGAAGAGCACAGAAATTCAGGCAGCATCTGAGGACAGGCAAATTCGACGTTTCGGGCAAAAGCCCTTCATCAGCTTTATTCCTGATGAAGGGCTTTTGCCCGAAACGTCGATTTTGCCTGTCCTCGGATGCTGCCTGAATTGCTGTGCTCTTCCAGCACCACTGATCCAGAATCTGGTTTCCAGCATCTGCAGTCATTGTTTTTACCTCTAAATATCCAGACCACTAAGTCAAGGGCTGAGGAATAACCGGAAAAATATGAAAGAGCAACTGTACAGATTTTGCTAAGTCCCTTTTGTGCAAGTTGAAACTTCTCAAAGTGCTACTCGTTGGTAATACTGAAGCTTCTTTTCAAGGGTTTTAATCAGATGCAAGTCTGGTTGTAAATAGCATGGAAGGATTATTTAATTTGCTCAGGCATGTATTTCTTGTTAATGTGCAGCAAAGCTAAAATAAGGAGGAAATTTTGCTTCTTGTTAAAGTGTTTGTGTCAGAAATGGTTTACCATATTAAGACATTCACTAAGTTGTTATGATAGTTCAAGATTAGTACTGACAAAAATTGCCATTGTGCAGTTTTCTATAAACAGTAGCAAGTTCATCTGTAGCTGACTTTCACTGGTATAAATCTCCAGGGATAGACTGCAATAATTCTCTCAAGTGAGTGATGAAATGTTTTATAGTGGACTCTGTTGAGATGAAAGAGTGCGAGCAAGAGATTTCAAACCAAAGATTGGTATCATTGTCAAACCCACAATGTGCACTCATTTTGGTTTCAACTGTGTTGTTCACCTTTTGGTCTTGTACCTTACTCTCCAGTTGACATGCCTCCAGTATTGTTCCAATTAACACATCAGTTAAAGGAGGCATAAACTGTGGAAAGTGCCAATTTTAGCAGACCTACTTAGCAGTTTGTTTCTTCAAGAATTAGTTCAGTGTCACTCATGGAATGGAATGAAAGCAAATCATCATTAAACCGGAAAGAAGTGATTGAAATGTGGTTCAGTCCAGGCTGACTGCATGCAGTAAAACAGAGTGCTGACTACCCTTCTTTGTAGACAGGAGCGAGTGGTGTGTGGTCAAGACTAATCTAAGATAGGCAAGAAAATCATTTCAACTTGAAGGGAAAAAGTGTGGAAAAGCATTTCGTGCAATAGTTAAAAAATTATAAGTTGAAAAATACCTCAAGGTCTGGAAATCCTATTTGTTTATTTTGTTTCTAGCCACCTCTGAAAGATTTTAAATGGGAAGTGCAATTATACTAAGGTTTTAGAGAAATGTGACAAAATGCTACAATGGGAAACACCTAGTGCAAAGCAATAGCTTTAAGTGGTAAATGGTGTTTTTCACTGAAAATGACTTGAGATGGCATTCTTATCTCTTCAATGTGTCTGGGAGGTGCTCAAGTTCTGGAAACAAAGGAACTATGTGACATGCCTTCTCCATCCCTTCCCTGTTGGACTGGGAATACTCAAACGTCATCTGGATGTACACTGTGCATACAAGAGTAGGAAATGAGTTGGCCGGGCTTTCTCAGGACCTCCCATCTCAATTACCTCTGGGTGCTTTGGAAGGGTTCCCAAAAACAGGAGCATCTGAAGACTTTGGCATTTAACCTTACGGAGAATCTGGAGTGAGCAGGCTGAAAATTGGAGGTATTTTCTCAAGTTAAGTAAAAGCCCTCACTTTACAACATCCCCAGAATTCTTTAAACATGCAGCCTTTCAAGCTGTTGTTTGAAGAGCAACCAACAAGCTTTCAGAACCACTGGGCAATCAAACTACAGCATACATTGTTTGTATACACAAGATTCTGTGCTGGTTTTACTCAGAGGCTACAATAATGAGCTGCACTACCATTGCAGCAGACTCCAGACTCCTACTCTATTCTGAATATCACGACCAGGCTGTGGAGCAATTTTTAATAATTCATTTGTGGGGTGTGGGTGTCACTGGCTGGCCAGCATTTATTAGGCAAAAGTGAGGACTGCAGATGCTGGAGATCAGAATCTAGATTAGAGTGGTGCTGGAAAAGCACAGCAGGTCAGGCAGCATCAGGAATCAGGATTCCTGATGAAGGGCTTTTGCCCGAAATGTCGATTTTCCTGCTACCTCGGATGCTGCCTGACCTGCTGTGCTTTTCCAGCACCGCTCTAATCTAGACCAGCATTTATTGTCCATCCCTAGTTGCCCTTGAGAAGGTGGTAATGAGCTGCCTTCTATAACTACTGAAATCCATGTGCTGTAAGTAGGTGTAAAATGTCCTTCGGAAGTGAATTCATGATATTGACCCAGCAACAGTGAAGGAACTGTGATATATTTCCAAGTCAGGCTGGTGCGTGACTTGAAGGGGAACATTCAAGGTGGTGGTGTTCCCTCGGAGGGGCTGACACTTGAGTATAATAATAAGGAAATGCAGCATTGTTAGATTTGTCATCATTTGGATGAGACATTAAATGAAGATCCTGTTTGCTCTCTCAGGTGGATGCAAAATATCCAATAGCACTGTGCAACGAGGAGTGAGAGACCTTTCCCCTATGCCCTGACCAATGTTCAGTCTTCAATCAACATGACGAAAACCGATCATCAGTTGACTTACTTAATTGTTGCATGGGGGAATCCTTCTGTGGTCAAATCAGATGCTCTGTGCCTGACTTTGCCACAATGACTACATTGTCAAAATAACATTTATTGATTGTAAAGTGTTTCCTGTGCCATCTGACCTGCCTCAGTAGAAAGTGCTTGAATAACAAGATTTTTGATCCAGGAGCTGGGCACTGGATGTGTGATGAGATTAGGCCTGTCAACCCTGTAAATAAATGCGGAAAGAATTCGGAGACACAAGAGTACCAATGCAAGCTGGCAAGAAGATCCACCTTGGCTCCCTGAGCCCTAGTCCCAGGTGTTTTAGAAATCTTTAGGCCTTCTAGCTTTCATCATCCACCCCAGCCTTACAGGTACATAGAGTTTTGCAGAAATCAAAGCCAACTTCCATGGAGAGAGTGTGTGTGGCCATGGAGCATGCCCTGAGATGTTGGTGCCCAGCATGGAGGTCCTTCCGAGCAAGTGGCAAGCTAAATCTGCCAGATACCCACTCTGGGTTCCACGACAAGAATTCTCAATTTCTAGCTTTTATCGCACACTTGATAAAATAGGAAACTGAGCATTAAGAATGTGGATTATGGCATTAACAAGGCATTTAGCAAACTCTAACAGCCAGAACTGACAATCTGCCATTGCCTAGCTAGAAACCCCCTGCTCAGTATATACATAAACAAAAAAGAATGAGTTGTTCCTGATGTTTAGGCCTCAGTGCATTTCTTGCACAATTCTTGCCATTGCCTTGGCCCACATAAGATTCCAAGAGAAAGCAGGTAGAGAGAAATTATTCCCTTTGGCTCAAGGATTGGGAACCAGAAGACATGTAATTGAACAATAAAGAACAAAGAAAATTTACAGCCCAGGAACAGGCCCTTCGGCCCTTCAAGCCTGAGCCAATCCAAATGTACTGTCTAAACCTGTCAATCAATTCCTAAGCATTTGTATCCCTCTGCTCCCCACCTACTCATGCATCTGTCCAGACGTACCTTAAATGAATCTACCATGCCTGCCTCTACCACCTCTGCTGGTAACGCGTTCCAAACGCCCACCACCCCCTGTGTGAAGTACTTGCTGTGTGTATCCCCCTTAAACTTCCCACCTCTCACCTTGAAGGCATGACCTCTCGTTATTGAATCCTTCACCCTGGGAAAAAGCTCATCTCTATCCACCCTGTCTATACCCTTCATGAATTTGTAAACCTCAATCAGGTCCCCCCTCAATCTCCTTTTATCTAATAAAAATAAACCTAACCTACTCAACCTCTCTTCATAGCTAGCATCTTCCATACCAGGCAACATCCTCGTAAACCTTCTCTGCACCCTCTCCAAAGCGTCCACATCTTTTTGGTAATGTGGCGACCAGAACTGTACACAGTATTCCAAGTGTGGCCAAACCAACGTCCTGTCCAATTTTAACATGACTTGCCAGCTCTTATACTCAATACCCGTCCAATGAAGGCAAGCATACTATATGCCTTCTTGACCACTCTATCCACCTGTGCAGCAACCTTCAGGGTACAATGGACCTGCACTCCCAGATCTCTCTGCCCATCAACTTTTCCCAAGGCTCTTCCATTCACTGTATAATTCGCTCTAGAATTAGACTTGCCTAAATGCATCACCTCAAATTTGTCTGGATTGAAAGCTATCTGTCACTTTTCCGCCCAACTCTCCAGCCTATCTATATCCTCCTGTATTCTCTGACAGTCCCTTATGCTTTCTGTTACTCCACCAATCTTTGTGTCATCTGCAAACTTGCTGATCATACCAACATTGTCCTTTTCTAGGTCATTTATGTATATTATAAACAACAGTGGCCCCAATACTGACCCCCTGTGGAACACCACTGGTCACCTTTCTCGATTTTGAGAAACTCCTTTCAACTACTACTCTCTGTTTCCTGTTGCTCAACCAGTTCTTTATCCACCTAGCTAGAACACCTTGCACACCATGTGACTTCACTTTCTCCATTAGTCTACAATGGGGAACCTTATCAAATGCCTTACTAAAGTCCATGTATATGACATCAACAGCCCTCCCTTCATCTATCAACTTGGTCACTTCCTCAAAGAACTCTATTAAGTTGGTAAGGCATGATCTCCCCCCTCCCTCCGCACAAAACCATGTTGCCTATCACTGATAAGCTCATTCTTTTCTAAATATAAATAGATCCTATCCCTCAGTACCCTCTCCAGCAACTTCCCCACCACCCACATCAGGCTCACTGGTCTGTAGTTACCTGGAATATCCCTACTACCCTTCTCGTACAGGAAGACAACATAAGCTACCCTCCAGTCCTCCAGCACCTCCCCTGTATTTAAGGATGCCACAAAGATATCTGTCAGGGCTCCAGCTATTTCCTCTCTCACCTCCCTTAGCAACCTGGGATTGAAGAAATAAGAATATTTATGAATGTAAATGCTGTGAGTTCCTGCCTTGACCTGCCCCTTCACATGGTCTGGACTTCCAAGGATGATGACTGAAACATTATTGAGTGGATTACTGCCACAGTGTGGTTGCAGGGAAAAATGACCAATACATAGCGGAGTCAGATCTGAGTCAGATACCTGGTGCCAGAATCTCTTGAGGTCTATTGCAGAATATAGTACACACAACTATGCACCTGGCCACCAATGATCCTGAACCAACCTCCCATGTGTTCCTTGAACCCAATCAATGAAATTCCAAGTATGGCAATCAAATGCCAATAATGCATACAATAGGTATTCTAAGGGACTATTGTAGTGGCTGAAACAGTTTTGAAACTTAACACCTTGCCCTCTTCATTCCAACAACGAAACATTCAACTTATCTCACTGTTGGTTATCTGGCAAATATATTTTCATATGTTCTGAAGTAAATCTCAGCATGAAACATTAACACTTTACTCACTCCTCAGATACTGTCAGACCTGCTGAGTATTTCCAGTGATCTTGGTGCTTGTTTCCTCTTTCTACAAAGATAGCTTCCTTAAAAAATGAAAACTGCAAAACAATGAGAGAGGCCATTCTGAACATATGTACTGTGCTGTAAGTCAGAATCTCATTGTCATTTCTGTTTAGTGGTGTTTTCAAAATTTACAACTGCATCTGACAGATTGACAGAAGTCTTACAGAATAGAACAAGGCCATTCAGTTTATCATGATTGCACCGCCTCTTTTAAATAAAAATCAACGGCCTGATGAAGAAACAGCGCTCCGAAAGCTTGTACTTCCAAATAAACCTGTTGATTATAACCTGGTGTTGTGTAATTTTTAACTTTCTTCAATAAGCATCATTACCTGGTGCTAATTCCTTGCTTTTCTCATACACCGTTGCACACTATTTAATTCAAATTGTCCATGTCCTAGTCACATCTGGCAAAATCTAATGAAACATTTTTTTTACAATTGTCAGTGGTTACATGGTTGCCATTAGGATAGCTTTTTAAATATTATTGATATTAAATGTTATCCTCTGCCACAATGGAAGTGTGAACCAATGGACCAGACATTCGTTTGGCAGGCTATGTTCTGGATTATGAGTCCACCTAAAATACAGCAATGCTATTAGCTGGACGATGATAACTTAGATTTCTAAGGCTACACTCATAAATAGGAGACAGTGAGGATTGCAGATGCTGGAGGTCAAAGTCACGAGCATAGTGCTGGAAAAGCACAGCAGGTCAAGCAGCATCCGAGAAGCAGAAGAATTGACATTTCAGGCATAAGCTGTATACACGAGTAAATACATTGAAAGTGAAAACACCCACTTACACAGGCTCAAATTCATGGAGTTCAGTCTGTTGCTTATGGGAACTGTTTCTGAGTTATTGCAGTAATGTATTTCAATCGAAGTTGATGCACTTATCCGCATTATTATAGTAATACTCAGAAGTGATCTTGAGACTGACAGGTTTTGACATTGGTGTTCAATATGCAGTCATGTTAGAAATCCTGAAGACTGAGATCAGTTTTGCAGGCAGCAGCAGTGCTCTAGTACTTGATCCTGTATTACTCTGTGCCTCGGTTTGGCATGAAGTGTTTGAATGACACTGCTGACCTGTGTGTTTTAAGGTTAACCGCATTGTTGAAAATTTGATGTTCATAAAATGCTATGAAGAGGAATTAGACAAAGCCCTTGTTCCAAACTAAATCACCTTGTTAAGGTGTCACCACTTGGGATTGGATTTGCCTGCACCAAGTGTGAACATATGGGCTTTTAATTTCCTTTGCATGCAACATAACTAAAATTCCTTTACACCAGATTTTATACACTTCGTTAGCTATTTTTGAACTAATATTTTAAATTAGCATGTCAAAGCAGAGTTTTCAGAGTGAATTAACTCCAATAAAGTCCTGTACTTCAAAAAACTGAATGAAAGACACTAAATTAAAAGTCCCACTTTTGCTCTGGCCAATTTGGCAGGAATAGTAGGACAGAGGGGTTAAAATAGCAGCAAATAATAAAATGTAGCCACCATCACAGAAGATACAATCTTCTATTATTTTGATATAAATCTACCAGTCATACAAAAAGCAATGTGGATCCTTTAGTTGAAGAATAGACTGAATAGAAGAAAATGGTCCTTTATCTGAAGAAAGAGTAAAGGCTAATACAGCTGATCTCAGATGCTGCTGACTGTCTACAATTCAAGCAATTAATACAATGTATGTAATGACTGACAAGTGCATTGAAATTTGAAAGATTAGATTCCCTACAGCGTGGAAACAGTCCCTTCAGCCCAACATCAACCCTGCAAAGAGTAACCCACCCAAACCCCTTTGCCCTCTGACTAATGCACCTAACTGACAACTGAACCTGCATATTTTTGGACTGTGGGAGGAAATCCATGCAGACACAAGGCAAACGCTACACAAACAATCGCCCAAGGTTGGAATCAAACATGGGACCCTTGTACTGTGAGGCAACGGCGCTAACCACTAAGCCACCGTGCCACTGCATATTACTGTCATATATGGATTAAGAACTGAGGAAAGCCATTCAGTCTCTCTGACCTGCTGTGCCATTCAGCCTGATTGTGGCCTCAACTCCATTCGCAGATATAGGGATGGTTGGGAAGTGAGAGGCTGCTTAAAATGACAGTTCAGAGGCAATATGTTCCTGTTCATGTGAAGGGCAAGGCTGGTAGGTGTAGCAAATGCTGGATAACTAGAGAAATTGAGGCTCTGGTCAAGAAAACGAAGGAGGTATATGTCAGGTGTAGACAGCTGGGATCAAGTGAACCCCCAGGGGAGTAAGAGGGCAGAAGAGGTATATTTAAGAGGGAAATCAGAAGGGCAAAATGGGCACATGAGATAGCTTTAGCAAATAGGTTTAAGGAGAATCCAAAGAGATTCTATAAGTTCATTAAGGGCAAAAGAGTAATTAGGAGAGATTAGGGCCCCTTAAAGATCCAAGTGGCAGACTATGTGTAGAACCACAGGAGATGGTGAGATCCCAACATTTAATTTGTGTCAGTACTTAATGTGGAGAAGAACATGAAAAATAGGAGACTTGGGGAAGTAAATAGCGATGTCTTGAAAAGAGTTCATACTACAGAAGAGGATTGCTGGAAGTCTTAAAACATATAATGGTCGATAAAATGCTGGGACCCGATCGGGTGTTTCCCAGAACTTTGTGGGAAGCTAGGGAAGTGATTGCCAAGCCCCCTGCTGAGGTATTTGTATCATCGACAGCCATGGGTGAGGTGCCAGAAGACTGGAGGTTGGCTAATGTGGTGCCATTAGGTAAGAAAGGCTGTAAGGAAAAACCAGGGAACAATAGGCCAGTGAACCTGATGTCAATATGGGGAGGTTGTTGGAGGGGATTCTGAGAGATAGGATTTACATGCATTTGGAAATGCAAGGACTGATTAGGGATAGTCAACATAGCTTTGTGTGTGGGTAATCGTGTCTCACTAACTTGATTTAGGTTTTTGAAGAGGTGACAAAGAAGATTGATAAAGGCAGTGCAGTAGACATTGTTTATATGGACTTCAGAGAAGTATTTGATAAAGTTCTGCATGGTAAACTGGTTAATAAACTTAGACACTTGGCATCCATTGGGAGCTAGCCAATTGGATTCAAAACTGGCTTGTAGGTAGGAGAAGAGGGTGGTAGCAGAGGGTTGCTTTTCAGGTTGGATGCCTGTGACCAGCAGTGTATCACAAGGATTGGTGCTGAGTCACTGCTTTTTATCATTTGTATGAATGATTTGGATTTGAATGTAGGAGGTATGGTTAGTAAGCTTGCAGATGACACCAAAATAGATGGTGTCGTGGACCGTGAAGAAAGTTATCTCAGATTACAATGGGACCTTGATAAAATGGGCCAATAAGTCAAGGAGTGGTGGATGAAGTTTAGTTTAGATAAATACAAAGTGTTGCATTTCAGCAAATCAGACCCGGACAAGACTTACACATTTAATGGTAGCGCCCTGGGGACTGTTACCAAACAAAGAGACCAAGGGGTGCAGGCACATCGTTCCTTGAAAGTAGTGTTACAGGTAGACAGGGTGGTGAAGAAGGCGTTTGGCACATTTGCCTTCATTGGTCAGATTTATCTCCATCTCCAGTGACTGACTAAACGCGGACATTTACTATAAACCCACTGACTCCCACAGCTACCTGGACTATACTTCCACATAACCTATCTCCAGTCAAAATGCCATCTATTATTCCCAATTCCTCAGCCTCTGCCACATCTGCTCCCAGAAGGGCCAATTCCACCATAGAACATTCCAGATGGCCTCTGTCTTCAAAGACTGCAATTTCCCCTCCCACATGGTCGATGATGCCCTTCAGTGCATTTCCTCCACTTTCCGCTCCTCCACCCTTGAACCCCACCCCTCCAACCACAACAAGGACAGAACGCCTACACCCACTCCCGTCTGCACTTTCCACCCCACCAATCTCCGCATATATCACATCATCCTCCGCCACTTCTGTCACCTGTAAACAGACCCCACCACGAGGGATATATTTCCCTCCCCAACCCTATCAGTCCCTCTGTGACTCACTTGTCAGATCCATGCCCCAAGGCCCCAAAGGGTTTTTCCAGATATGACAGAAATGTACCTGTACTTACACGCATGTTATCTGCTGTATCCATTGCACCCGATGTGGACTCCGCTACCCCGGGGAGTCAGGACGCCTTTTTTGCAGATCGTTTCATAGAACATCTCAGGGACACCTGCACCAACCAACATCACTGCCCCGTGGCTGAACACTTCAATTTCCCGTCCAAATCCACCAAAGACATGCAGGTCCTGGGCCTCCTCCATCGCTAATCACTTACCACCTGATGCCTAGGTTCCTGCAACCACAGGGGATCAATGTGGATTTCATCAGTTTCCTCATTTCCCCTCCCGCCACCTTATCCCAGTCCCAAGCCTCCAATTCGGCACTGCCCCCTTGAATGGTCCTACCTGTCCATCTACCTTCCTTCCCAGCTATCCACTCTACCCTCCTCTCCGACCTATCACTTCCACCCGCACCTTCATCTACCTATCATATTCCCAGCTACCTTCCTGCTAGCTCCAACCCCCTCCCATTTATCTCTCAGCCCACCTGGCCCACAAGCCTCATTCCTGGTGAAGCGTTAATGCCCAAAACGTCGATTCTCCTGCTTCTCGGATGCTGCCTGACTTCCTGTGCTTTTCCAGCACCACACTCTTGACTTCATTGGTCAGAGCATTGAGTATAGGAGTTGGGACATCATGTTGTGGCTGTATAAACATTGGTTAGGCCATTTTTAGAAGACTGCCTGCAATTCTGCTTGCCCTTTTACAGGCAGGATGTTGTGAAACTTGAGAGGGTGCTGAAAAAATTTCCAAGGATGTTGCCAGGAATAGAGGGTTTGAGTTACAGGGAAATGCTGAATAGGCTGGAGCGTTTTTTTCCTGGAGCATCAAAGGCTGAGGTGTGACCTTATAGACATTTATAAAATCATGAGGGGCATGGATTTGGTGACAGCTCAGGTGTTTTTCCTCAGGTGGAGATGTCGAACATTAGAGGGCATAAGTTTAAGGTGAGGGGGGAAAGATTTAAAAAAGACCTGAGGGGCATCTTTTTCACCCAGAGGGTGGTGTATTTATGGGACAAGCTGCCAGAGGAAGTGACGGAAGCTGGAATTATTAAAAGGCATTTAGATAGGTATATGAACAGGAAGGATTTGGGGGAATTTGGACCAAGTGCTGGCAAATGAGACTAGGTCAGATTGAGATGTCTGGTCAATGCAGATGGGTTTGGCCAAGGGGGTCTGTTTCTGTGCTGTATGACTTTCTGACTCTATTAACCTGCTCGGTTTGGGTGGCACAGTGGTTAGCACTGCTGCTTCACAGCACCAGAGACCTGGGTTCAATTCCTGCCTTGGGCAACTGTCTGTGTGGAGTTTGTGCATTCTATGTGGGTTTCCTCCCACAATCCAAAAATGTGCAGTGTAGGTGAATTAGCCATGCGAAATTGCCTGTAGTGTTAGGTGTAGGGGGGTCGATGTGGATTTGTTGGGCCAAAGGGCCTGTTTCCACACTGTAACTAATCTAATCTAACACCACTTTCCTGTTGTACCCCTAAAACTCCTTGATTCTCTTGCTTGTTAAGCATCCATCCATCTTTACCGTAAATATAGTGAAGGATGTTGTTTCTATCGATCTCGAGAGGACAAAGTTCCTTGGACTCACAAACATTTGTCAGAAAAAAAAATTCCTCTCCTTCACCAGAAATGGAAAACTTTATATTTGTAAACACTATCTCAAATTCATGTCTCTCCCAAAAGAGCATCCACCTTATCCAGTCCCCTCAGGATCTTATATTTCTCAGTCAGTTCAAATCTATTCTTTTAATGTTGAGTGAACTTCTCTGAACTGCTTCTAACACAATTAATTGCTTTCTTAAATAAAGTGTCCAAAGCTGCATGTTGTACACTAGGCACGGTCCCACCAATGCAGTGTGGACCTGTAGGAAAAGTTCCCTACTTACTTATTACATTCTCTTGCAATAAACACAAATGTTCTACTTGTTATTCTGATCACCTGCTGTATCTGCATCCCAACCTTTCGTGATTCATGTACCAGGATGCCTAATTGCTTCTGTAACTCAGAGTTCTGTGCTTTCTCCCCATTTAAGTTGAATGCTGTTTGTCATCTATGCAGCATTCAGTTTTTACTTAGATCCAGGGGGGCCAGCACTGCAACAAACCAGCCAAGTTAAAAGCTGCTGGGAGAAAGCAAAGCAAGCAGAAAAAATAGAAGCCAAGCTGCAAAATGTTTAATTTTTGAAATGAGTATTTTCTCCCCAGCAGTGGGGGGTGGAGAGGGTCACCAAGTGCTCCTCCAGGTCTCAAAAAACCTTTGAATCTTCCCAACCCCCGCATTCACTCTCGCTCCCACCACCAGTAGCTTTTTTTTCGATCCCATCTGCAAACGCCAATCTCAAGCCTGATTTCCTGGTCCCCCTCCACTTGCTCTGATTTCATTCTCACTGGCTTCAGAGAAGGAGGCAATACACATGAATAAATATTAGATTAGATTCCCTACACTGAGGAAACAGGCCCAACATGTTCACACACCAACCCTCCAAAGAGCGACCCACCCAGATCCATTTCCTTCTGACTAATGCACCTAATATTATGGGCAATTTAGCATGGCCAATTCACCTGACCTGCACATCTTAAGATTGTGGGAAGAAACTGGAACAACCGGAGAAAACGCACAAAGACACGGGAAGAATGTGCAAACTCCACACAGGGAGTCGCCCGAGGCTGGAATCAAACCCAAGTCCCTGGTGCTCTGAGGCAGCAGTGCTAACCACTGAGCCACCGTGCCACTCGAGTAAGGTTCAGTGCTTAGAATAACTAAGCCTGTTACATCGCAGGCTCCCAGCTACACCCCATTTTAAAGTCTCAGCAGATTTTTGTCTACACAATGGCCATTAGTAACAATAGAAAATAAAAGATTTTTTTTGAATATGAGGCATGCGTTCTCCTCACAACTGTGGACAATTAGAAGAAATCTGATTCGATTGCAGAAATTTTCATTTCAATAGCCAGTGCACAGTTGAAGCTTCTTGGAATTTACATAGATCTGCTAGAAAATTCCAACAGCTGTTCACATTTTCTTCATGCCAGGATCTCAAATGTATGTTTGCGAATACAGAATGTGGCAGATTATACACAGCCAAAAGGCAATGGAAGCCAAACATAGATACGAATCACTTTCTCTGTGTCAAACGCACCAGCGAAAAGTGGCACTCAGAGTGATAAATTATTATATGAAAAGGACAGGAGGGAAACTGCAGCATGAACTCCTCATTCACTGAGAATGTGCCAAAAACAAGTATCAATAATTTACTGTTGTTGAAGAATGTTGCTTCACTCCCAAAGGACAATAACAGCAATTCAGCAACTAGCACCAGAGTGATTTAATGACTAAGGCCTTCATTTCTCATTTTATTTCGGGAACACATTACAATCTCAGGGTTCCACAGTAGCAGCTGTAACAGAGGACAGTGTTTTGGAGTTTATTCAAAGTAGGGTGTACAGTGGATCGGGTCAAAGACCCAAACACTAATGAATGTGGGCAGTTCAGCCAAGCTTAATGGCAGGTCAAAGATTTATGCCAACTGTTTGGCACAGGAAATAGGGAAGGAAAATGTCTTCAGCTAGAGAATGGAGTAACAAATTATGTTGCATATTTCATGAAAAGTAACAATACTTGTGTGTCTTAGAAAGGTCTCCGAAACCTAAAAAGACAAACCAGCAGAATGTCATCTTATTTTCACTGCTCTATCAGCATCATTGTTGCCAATGTGTGTTGTTGCCAAATTTTTGATGAGATGTACATCTGTTCTTCACAAATCTGCATTCGATCATATTTAACTCTTCTCCTGACATAAACTTGAACTTATTCTCAATCTTAACTGCATTAGTGTGGACTTCAGCTTGGACAGATGTATTAAATTTCAGCACCGTTTCTGTTGAAAGACCCACACTCCTCCTCCTCCTCCAAAGCAATAAATCAAAAATACCAAAAGATTCCCCATTTACTTCACACTTGGCATCATCCCCCCACTGGGAACATCATGGCATAGTGGTAATGTAACTGGATTTGTAATCCAAAACGCCAAGGCTGTGGATATGAGTTTAATCCCAACGTGACAAGTGGTGAAATTTGAATTCAATAAAAATCTGTAATTTGAAACCTAGGAGGTCCACTAATGACATTCAGGGAAGTAAATCTGTCATATTCACCTGGTCTGGTCAACGTCTAGCTCTTAAGTTGTTTGTCAAAGTGCTACAAACTCCAAAAGAAAGGAATGGAACATGGACATTGGGACTGGCAACGCTATTCTTGGTCCTGTCACTGTCCTCCTTACTAACAACTATCTGTCAAAACTGGGAAAGCCATCCCACATGAGTCAAGCCACAGCATGATACAGGCTCACTCACAGAATGGTAGCCTATGGATGATTCCACACAGTCTTCCTGGTTATGTCTTGTCTGACCAACGGAGCAGAACCTTCATGGAGTTGTCCTTGTTGTCCTCACCTTTGACTTCAGATCCAATGAATTCCCATGTTATCTGGTGAAACACGAACAAGGAAACCAGATGCTGCTTAACACTCACAGCTCACCCTCAGCTGATGAATCAGTATTCCTCCATATGGAATCACCTTGAGGAATCAGTGAGGGTGACAACAGCGCAGAATGTACTCTGGGTTAGTGACTCCAATGTCCACTACCAAGGACAACTCCGTAGCACCATTAGTGACTGAGTCTTCAAGGTGCTCAATGGGGACTGCAACAAATGGTAAGGGAAGAAAAAACATATCGATCTCAAACCTACCTGTAGTAGATGTGTCTCTCCCTGACAGTATTGGCAGCAGTGACTGGTACAACAACATCCTTTCTTCACCCCGAGGATACCCTCCTTCACCCTGTTTGGCTGCTCCCACCGTGCTAAATAAGATTGACCTCCAATTGTTCTAACAACTCTATGAGGTACTGTGTACCATCAAAAGCAGCAAAATAGAATTCAACCACATTCTGCATCTCGTGGTCTGATTCCAGGACTAGCTGCATGACTGGGCAATTTGTTCCACTATAGCTGTAAGACTAACATCTACTTGGCAACATCAAAAATGGTTTAATTATATCCTCATCACAAAAAGCAAGACAAATCCAATCTGGCCATTGTCACTCAGTTTACTCTCATTCAGCAAGTTGATAAAAAGGGTCATTGACATGCTGTCAAGAAGCACTTGTTTACTGTCACTCAGTTTGAGTTCTGCCATAGCCCACTATGCTCCTGTCCTCATCAGAATCTTGATCCAAACATAGACCAACAAATTGTACTCCAAAGATAATTTCAGAGGGATTCCCCTTGATACCACAACATTATTTAACTTAGAAATCTTAGAATCCATACAGTGTGGAAATAGGCCCTTTGGCCCAATTAATCCACACCAAACCACTCTATATTTACCCCTGACTAATACACCTAACCTATACATCCCTGAACACTATTCAGCATGGCCAATTCACCTAACCTGCACGTCTTTGGATTGTGGGAGGAAACTGAAGCACCTGGGAAAAACCTATGCAGACATGGGGAGAATGTGAAAACTTCACACACTCGCCCGAATCTTGGGCTGGAATCAAACCTGGGTCCCTGGTGCCAACCACTGAGCCACCGTGCCACTGCTGATTAGGTCAGTCCTGTCAGATTCAGTGGTGCTGGACAATTAAACAATTCACCGGAGGCGGAGGTTGCACACACATCTTCATCCTCAATAGTCACAGAGCCAGTACATCAGTGTAAAAGATAAGGCTGAAGTATTGACAACAATCTTCAGCCTTGGCCTCCTCCAGCATCATATTTGCTAGTTTTCAGCCTCCACCACTTCCTCAGGCAGCTCATTCCATACACGTACCACCTCTGCATGAAAATGTTGCCCCTTAGTTCCCTGTTATATCTTTCCCTTCTCACCCTAAATCTATGCCCTCTAGTTCTGGATTCCCCGACCCCAGGGAAAAGACCTTGTCTATTTATCCTATCCATGCCCCTCATGATTTTATAAACCTTTATAAGGTCATCCCTCAACCTCCAATGCTCCAGGGAAAACAGCGCCAGCCTATTCAACCTCTCCCCAAATCCTTCAATCCTGGCAACATCCTTGTAAATCTTTTCTGAATCCTTTCAGGTTTCACAACATCTTTCCGATAGGAAGGAGACCAAAAACAATTGGAGGCACTGGATACTGGAGTCAGTGGGAACTGGGGGAATAGATAAATAGATTCTCCATTAGTTGGAGTCACACTTAGCACAAAGGAAGATGGTTGTGGTTGTTGGAGTCAGTCATCTCAATTCTGTGACATCACTGCAGGAGTTCCTCAGGATATTCTCTGAGGGCCAGCATTTTCAATTGCTTCGTCAATGACCTTCCTATCATAAGGTCAGAAGTGGAAACGTTTGCTACGGTTGCACAATCTTTTTACTGTAAAGAAAAACTGCAAAGGGAGGATTCTATATAAAGAAGTTAAGGAAAGCATCAAACTTAGGTAAAAAGATAAAGTTTGTTAAAGAGAACTAGTAAGTCATGGTTATTAAGGATTATGGTGAACGGGCAGGTAAGTGGAGCTGAGTCTACAAAAAACGATCAGCCATGATCTCATTGAATTCCTGATGAAGGGCTTTTGCCCGAAACATCGATTTTCCTGTTCGTCGGATGCTGCCTGACCTGCTTTGCTTTTCCAGCACCATTCTCTCGACTCTAATCTCCAGCATCTGCAGTCTTCACTTTCGACTCGAGGGGCCAGATGGCCTATTCCTGCTCCTTTTTCTTATGTTCTCATGTTCGTGTGTCAGATGGTTAGACAAAACATAAAGATTGGAAAGAGTGACAAAAAAAATTAATTAGAAGAAATTGATTTAAGTCTGAGAAGAAGCTAGCTGGAAATTTTATCGTTATTTAAAAAGGACAAGATAAAGTAAAATGAGTGTTGATCTTTGAGAGAGAGAATGCGAAGTTAATAGCACCTAGTAAGGAAATGGTGGCTAAAATGAACAAATATTTTCAGTCTTTACAAGCGGATACAAAATTATAGTGAGAGCTGTTGATCAGGATGTGGAAAGAACAAAGTGAAATTAAAATCACTGGGGAGATAGTACTGAGCAAACCGATGTAGCTGAAGGCTAATGTCCTCAGATCCAGAAGGCCATCATTCTGAGTTGTGAATCGAGATGGCTAATAAACTAACAGCTGCAGTGGTATTAATTACCCAAGCATCGCAAGGTGCTGAAAATGTTCTATCAGAATGGAAAGTAGCTCTTCTAATCAAGAAGGAGGGGAAAGAGAAAACAGGATACTATAGGCTAGTTCATGTCACTTATGTTAGGGGGAAGGTATTAGAATTGATCAATGATGAGGTTATAGATGGCACAATGTATTCATAAAGTAATCATTTGTTTCGTGGAAGGGAAATCATGTTTATCTGATTTAATGGTGTTCTCCGTAGCAGTTTTCTGATTGGTAGAATGTGATAAGGGGAAACCTGCTGTGGTCTTGATGTCAAGGGCAGTCACTTGCGTCAATAGTCCAGAGTTCAGCTCTTACGTCTATGTTTTAACCAAGATTGCAATGAGGTCAGGAGCTGAGTGGTCCAGGTGGAACCTAAATGGAACATCTATGAGCAGGTTATTGCTGAACAAGTGCTGCTTGCTAACACTTTGGGTGTTCCCTTCCATAAGTTTTATGATGATTGACAGTCGATTAATTTGATGGGAATGGCTGAAATTGAATTTGTCCTTTCTTCATGTACAAATCAGACCTAGGCAGTTGGCCACATTGCCAGGTAGATGTTGATATTTTAGCTATACTGGAACAACTAGACCAGGTAGGAAAGGCTAGATCTGGAGCACATGTTTCCTCGCCTTGGGGTAATGATCGAATGTGGGATATGTTGAGCCATGAGATTGCATATTGTGTTGGAGCACAATTCTGCTGCTCCTAATGGGCCACAACTTTGAGTTGCTAGATCCATGCAAAATCTATCCCATTTAGCATGGTGGTAGTGCCACACAACACAATGAAAGTACTTTCATTATGATGACTAGATTTCATCTCCACAAGGACTACACTGTGGTCACTCTAAACAATACTATCATGAACAGATTCATCTGTATTAGGCATAATGGTGAAGATGAGCGCAAGTATGGTTTTCCCTGTTATAGGCCCCATTACCAACTGCTGAAGATTGAGTTCAGCAGCCATGTCCTTTAGGTCTTTACTAATTCGGTCTGTAGCCCTGCTGTTAAGCCACTGTTCTTAATGGACGTTATATCCCCTCATCCAAAATACATTCTGTACTTTTGCCACCATTAGTGTTTCCTCCAACAAGAGCTGTTCAACTTGGAGAAGGCCTGAAGGGGTACATCAACCAAGGGGTACGTGTAATGCGTTTGCCATCAATAAATACATCAGAGGCAGTTTATACAGTACAGTGAATATAGAACATAGAATAGTACAACGCAGGAACGAACCCTTTAGTTAGCAAGTCTATGCCAACCATGATGCCATTCTAAACTATTCCCATCTATCTGCACATGGTCCAAGTTCCTCTATTCCTAGTCAATTCTTGTCTATCTGAATGCCTCTTCAATGTTGCTATTATTTCTGCTTCTACGATCTCCCCGGCAAAGCATCTGTATACTGGAGAGATTTGCAGATTGATTATCAACCTTTTTACATACGCCATCAGTACACCTTCCCTGGCCAACAAGTCCTGGAGTGGGACAAAAGCCTTGAGTTTCTGTCTCAAGGGTAGGGACACTACCCACCGCATAACAAGGCCATCCCAAGATTTCAAGTGTAAAGTTTGAGAAAGATGCGGGCAGATTTGTGAGTCAATAACATGCTCAAGGACCTCGGAGGTGAAAGGTATAGTGGACACAGGGAAGTAGTTTGCAAGGGAAGTGATGTCAAAGGGTTTTGTGTTGTGGATTGGGTGAGGGGAGGGGTGTAGGGAGTTGCTCCCGAATATAAGGAACAGTAATAGTGAGGAAAGAGAACCTGTTAACAGTATCAGCACCCACTGGCAAAATTGTCAAACAAGTTAACATCACCTCATCTCATATATCCAGTTTGGAGCATTGACAGTACTCAGTCCATGAACAGCTATACCCTACTGCCACATTATTATTTACTTCTGAGCACAACAAATTCACAAATATATCTATTTTTCAACTCCAACCCTACCTCAGTACATAAACAATGATATTATAATGAGACAACAAGTAATTAATTTACGTTATTCTGAATGCCTCTTTAGACAATATGAAGTAGCACCACAACACAACCCCTTCAATGGTCAATAATCAAGCCTGCTCTGAGAATTTGAGCAGAGTCTGTGTTGAAAGGGCGTTAAAGTAATTGAATTCAGCATCACAATCCAGAGTATATTTTCCATCATGTTGTCGTAAATCAAGAGCTACCAGAAATTTTTGCTCTGCAAATGTACAGAGGAGAAAGCAAATATTTATATGTTTAAGAGAGCAACTATTCCACGACAATTATAAAGAATCACTTGACATTGATAGAATACAAATAATTAAATATGCTGGAGGAGCCAAGGTGTCTTCATTTTTTTTGAGTGGAACATTTGCAGAAAGCATGTAAAAGTCATTAAGATCTTCAAATGATCCAAACCTTGTGACTTGTTTGATTTATACAAGCACATTGTCTCCGAATGAATCTCCAGACCAGTGACAATTCTGTTCAAATGTTAATCGTTTCCAAACTCTATGGATGTCACAATGTCTTCGACAACCTAAGTCTTCTGTTTTGTGGTTTTTACCCCTTCCCCCAATCCCACTCCCACCCCTCAAGCCTCAGCCAAAATGTTTTTCTGCAAAAGAGGATTCACAAAACATCTGGCTATTTGTTAGGTTCAAAAAGGGAAGTGTTTGTCATAAATATTCATTACTCCTTTTGAGCAAATAACACAGACAAGTACTGGCCCAATTTATAATGAGTCAATTTGGTTGGGCACTAAACAACTTTTCTATACATCAGCCATTGTATTTGTGCAGTTAGAAGACACAAGATTTTATGCATTTTTTTGGAATAATTTTGTAAATCAAGGAGGAAAAGCTTTTAATAAATTGAGGAATTCTTATCAAATTATTCTTTGGAACCTGAATCAATAGAACAGTATTTTGGTCAACAGAAGGATATATTAGTAATACTCATTGAAAAAAAGAGACTTGTCATTGAAGCTTTATCAGAAAAGATCCGGGATTACCAATTTGCAAATGGATTAATAATTTATTGCACATATAAAACAGGGTGATTACAAGTGGAATCTGCATTGCTATAGAATCAACCAGAGAACAGTTATCCCAAAGGTATCACTTTAATTAACAAATGGCAAGCCAACCTGGTTTGGTCAAGACATACCATGGATCATGTGCAAATTCAAATCCTCTACAGCAAAGGCATTGCACCTTTTCAATTAAATAAACGCTTCCTAAATTTTGAAAATGTACACCTAAACCTCAGAATAACTGAGTGAACAGCCCATTTCCTACTGCATGGGGAAGCTGACATCAACTCAGTGGCATCATCTCAATGTTAGGCTGAGGGCCATGAGACAGATATTAATCCCCGACCATATAAATGTGGTGTAAAACTGCCACAGCCTGAGTCATGCTACTTTCTCTGGAGAGGGTTGTATCTCCATACTGATGGCCCTTTGGACTGTGGACTGTCCATGTTCTCATGTTATTCAGATTTCCACCAATAGCAGAGGTGAAGACCTTTCCTACCTGGCTCACCAGAGTCCACACCCTGTCTTCCTTAGTAGTCCCAACTTCTCCCAGAATCTCAAGTCTCCCACTTCAACTGAAACTGCAAGTGGGCATTCTAGACGTGAGTTAGAGTGGGTTTGACATTTTTCAAATGTTAGCATCTAACCTATTCTCAGTTTATAATATTTTACTAGGGGGTAGGGGTATGTGGAATGGTAAGTGGCGTGGTTAAAATTATCTGCATGTAATTTTACTATCCAACTAATTGAATTTTTGATGGGACATTTAAGTGGAGAAAAATCCTGTCAGGAATTCAGACAGTAAAAAGTCCTGCTTCTGAGATTCCTATGGGCAACAGATATAGGTAACATGATTGTGAAGGGACATGAAAGAGATTAAATAGGCAACAATTGAACTGTAAAACTGTGCTTTACAGCAAAGCTTTGACTGAAATCAGACAAGGCCCTTGAGGAATCTAAAGGAAGCAGGAAACAACTTAAAGAAGGAACTAGGAAAACTAAAAGAGGTATGAAATGTCATTGAGGAGAAAGTGAGGTCTGCAGATGCTGGAGATCAGAGCTGAAAATGTGTTGCTGGAAAAGCGCAGCAGGTCAGGCAGCATCCAAGGAACAGGAGAATCGACGTTTCGGGCATAG
>NC_057714.1:92291522-92308073 GCF_004010195.1 Chiloscyllium plagiosum | reverse complement strand
ATTCTCCTGTTCCTTGGATGCTGCCTGACCTGCTGCGCTTTTCCAGCAACACATTTTCAGCTATGAAATGTCATTGGCAAGTAGGATTAAGGAGAATCCCAAGGCATTTTATACATATATCAGGAACAAGAGGATTAACTGGAGAAAGTGTATGTTCACTCTAGGACAAACATTGATTCTCCTGTTCCCTGGATGCTGCCTGACCTGCTGCGCTTTTCGAGCAACACATTTTCAGCAAGGGTAGATCCTGCCTGACAGATCTATTAGAATTAATGAGTTTTGAGAAGATTTGTAGCTCAGGTTGAGGTTCTGGATGTAGGTTCGCTCGCTGAGCTGGAAGATTCGTTTTCAGACATTTCGTCACTATACTAGTCGATTCTTCTGCTCCTCTGATGTTGCCTGACCTACTGTGCTTTTCCGGCATCATACACCCCACTCTGACATTCTGCTGGTGTCTTTCACCATGATACAAAGTATCTGTTCAGTTCCTTCTCCATTTTTTTTGTTTCTCATTACAGCTCTGCCAGCCTCATTTTCCAGTGGTCCAACGGCCTTCCTTGCCTCTCGCTTACCTTTAAATATCTAAAAAAACCTCTTGCAATCTCCTTTTATATTACTAGCTTCCTCTCTTACATTTTCTTCTCCCACTTTCTTGTTTTTCTAGTTAAGTTCTGCTGGTTTTTAAAGGCTTCCTTACTGAGGATAAAGCATAGAACAGTACAGTATAGGAACAGGCTCTTCAGCCCAGCATGTTTATGCTGTTCAGATTTGCCATTCTAAACTAATCCCACTTGCCTGCACATTGTCCATAACCCTCTATTCTCTGCTTGTTTGTGTGTCTGTCTAAATGTCTTTTAAATGTTTGTATTTATATCTGATGCTACCACCTCTCTTGGCAGCTCATTCCAGGCAATAAGCACCATTTGTGTAAAAAACTTCCTTTGCACGTTTCCTCTAAATTTTCCCCTTTTCACCTTCAACTTATGCCCCTTAATATTTGACATTTCCAGCCTGGACAGTTCAACTATCCAGTCAGAGGTCTGCATCGAGTGCAGTTCAGGGACTTGTTTTTACAGGAGGATGCAAGGGAGGGCCTGTTGGGGCAGCAGTGGTATATCTGCCTAACAGGGTGCGTGAGTCAACACTGAGGGGAGGGAATACAGAAGCTGGGAATAGGATGGTGATGGGGGAAATCACAAGGTTCCTTTCAATCAATGTTCAACTGCTCTGTGATCACTGTTACAACTTCCAGAAGTATGTGTCCACTACTCTGGTAGCTTCCAATACTCCTACATCCTGGAGCAGTTTCATGCATTGGGTGCATTTAAGGGCCCATTCAAGGCTTTAAAAGACTGGCTTCAAGAGGACAAGGGATACCCACTGCAATCATGGCTGATCACACTATTGAACAACCCCCAACTGAGGCAAAGTTCAGATGTAATGTTGTCCATGTACTGCAAAGGTCCAGTTCATGGGCCCTCCAGCATAATCCAGACACAGTGTGCCACTTCATCCTAACATGGCATCCCCTGCATGTTTGGAGCAGGCAACAAAGCAAAGTGCTGTTTCTGAGGAACTGTGAGACCTGGAACGGGACTACGGTAAAGCTTTCTTTGTCCGTGATGGAGCTCAGCTCTAAGAGGCATGGAAAGCCAGGAGGACCTGATAGACACCCAATTCCAGGAGATGAGAGTAGCAGACTATCATAGACACAATTGGTCATTGGTTATACTGCCAGCATTTGGTTGCATTGCGTGCGATTAGTGTTACTGGCTGTCAACAAAACCTCATGCTTGACATTGATTGTTTGCCTGTATGTGATGTTCCCTTACTCAACAATGACAAGATGTGGGTTCACATTGAGTAGGCCTGATGTAGAGAGGGTGTTTAGATGGGATATGGCTAAGCACAGGTTAGCTGTGTGACCTGGTGGTCAAACAGTGACTTGGATGAGAGAATGGATATGTATGTGCAAGGGATTGTCAGCCATGCCATATGTGCCATGAGCAGTGTAATTGTGTGACTGCTGTGCCAATGTAGGGCAATGCCAGAATTGCTGCCAATGTTTGTTTGCTGCATAGAGGATTCTCAAAGTTGACATGCACGAGTGATACTGGTCTTTCAGCGGATATCTGCTGAGAGCTAGGTTGTTGTGGGAACAACATGTGGTAAGATGGATTAGAAGCAGATATGAGAGATGCAGCAGCATTTGGTTAATGAGGCACATTCATTAAATTCAGCAAGAAATCTCTCCGAGTTGAAAGTCAGGGTAAGCCCACTTTCCCTGACCATTCAGTCCATCAAGTCTGCTCCACCATTCAATGAGGTCGAGGCTGATCTGATAATCCTCAATGCCATTTTCCTGCCTTTTCCCTAAACCCCTTGACTCACTTAATGACTAATAATGTGTCTGTCTCAGCCTTGAATATGTATAATAACCCAATCTCAACAGCCCTCTGTGGTAAAGAATTCCACAGATTCACAGCCCTCTAAGAGATGAAATTCCTTCTCATCTCTGTCTGAAATGTGTGATCTCTCATTGCGAGGTTATGCTCTCTGGTCTTTGACTTCCCCACCAGAGAAAATAATCTCCCCATACTTATCCTGTCAATCTTGGAATTTTTATTAGGGTCATCTCTCATTCTTCTAAAATCCAAGAGTACAGGCCCAACCTCCTTAACTTCTTCTCATAAGACTGTCCTTTGATACCTGGTATCAGTTGAGCAAATCTCTCTGGACTGTCTTCAATGCCAGTATATCTTTCCTTTGATAAGACTGTTTGCAGTATTCTAGTGGTGGTCTGACTAGTGCCTTGTATTGTATTTTAGGCTCCACCCCATCAAAACAAAACCCAACATTATGTTTGCTTTCCCTATTACTTGATGAACTTAGATGTTAGCTTCTTGTGTTTCATGGACAAGGTGTCCCAAATCCCTCTGTTCTGTAGCTTTTTTCAGATTTTCTTCATTTAAATAACATTCAGCTCCTCTAATTTTCCTGCCAATGTGCATAAGCTCACATTTCCCATATTCTGTTCCCTCTCCCAAATTTTTGCACACTTGTTTAACATGTCTATATATGTCTGCAGACTTTTAGTGTCATCCTATTCACTTGCCTTCGCACTTATTTTTGAGTCATCCACAAACATAGCTTTAGTGCATTCACTTTCCTCATACAAGTTATTAATATCCATTATAGATAATTGTGGCCCCAGCACTAATTCCTGTGGCATACTACAGGTTGAATGTTGACGTCCAATTTGTCAGTCTTCTATTGGTTAGCCAATCCTCTATCCATGCTGGTTACTCCTGGCCATGGCTTTCCTTTGACTCTGGCTGTACCATGTCCACAAGCTATCGAACAACCAGAGGACCATTGCTCTTCAGCCAAAACAGTGCTAATGTTACAAATGGCCATATTGGGATTGCAGTAGCCCCTGTACTAGGAGCAGCAATGGAGCCTTGGCATTGAGGTGGATCATCATAGTTATGAAGCAGGTCCCGGTAAAAGTGGAGGGAGTAAGTGGTGAGTGTATGCTGGTGGGGGAGGTGGGGATGAATATTCTTCAAACAGAAGTGGCTTGAACGGGAGGACCCTTCCTCCTCACTCAGCCTGCAGTGAGGCTGGCAGCATATATCGATCTAGGTAGAGACAAATAAACTGCAGATGCTGGAATCCAAAGTAGACAAGCAGGACGCTAGAAGAACACAGCAAGCCAGGCAGCGTCAGGAGGTGGAGAAGTCAATGTTTTGGGTATAACCCTTCTTCAGGATTAGGGGTTGGGGTGAGGGGAGGTACAGAGAAAGTGGGGAAGGGTTTTGGGTGGGGAGAGGGGCGGAGGGATGAGGTCGTGATAGGTGAACACAAGTAAAGGTTACAGTCTGTTAGGTTGATGGGAGAAATGAATCCAATTGGTGGCCGGATGGTATCGATCAGCCTTGTTAAGTGGCATAGGCAACACATTCATCACTGCCAAAAAACAGTAGGGATTGAAAGATGTCTCCGTCCTCTTGTTAGTGGCTGGGTCACTATTAGATCTAAACAGAAAAGCGACTTCTTTTATTTAACAAGATAGCTGCTTGCATGATAGCAGTAAGTACACTTAATTTACTTCTCGACATACACAGGCTGTGTGTGCCATCGTCAGGGAAGTTGCGTGTGGAGGCTGAAGAGATTGGGGAGATACTGAATGAATACTTTTCGTCAGTATTCACTCAGGAACAGGACATTGTTGCCGATGTGAATATTGAGTCACAATTAATTAGAATGGACGGCTTTGAGGTATGTAGAGAAGAGGTGTTGGAAATTCTGGAAAGGGTGAAAATAGATAAGTCCCCTGGGCCTGATGGCATTTATCCTAGGATTCTCTGGGAAGCAAGGGAGGAGATTGCAGAGCCATTGGCCTTGATTTTTTTATGTCCTCGTTGTCTACAGGAATAGTGCCAATAGACTGGAGGATAGCAAATGTGGCTCCCTTGTTCAAGAAGGAGAGTAAGGATAACCCTAGTAACTATAGGCCGGTGAGTCTCACTTCTGTTGTGGGCAAAGTCTTAGAGAGAATTGTAAGGGATAGGATTTATGAACATCTGGATAGGAATAATGTATCAAGGATAGTCAGCATGGTTTTGTGAAGGGCAGGTCGTGCCTCACAAACCTTATTGAATTCTTTGAGAAGGTGACTAAGGAGGTAGACAAGGGTAAAGCAGTAGATGTGGTGTATATGGATTTTAGTAAGGCGTTTGATAAGGTTCCCCATGGTAGGCTACTGCAAAAAATACGGAGGTATGGCATTGAGGGTGAGTTGGAGGTTTGGATTAGGAATTGGCTGGCTGGAAGAAGACGGTGGCACAGTGATTAGCAGAGCTGCCTCACAGCGCCAGAGACCCGGGTTCAATTCCCGCCTCAGGCGACTGACTGTGTGGAGTTTGCATGTTCTCCCCGTGTCTGCGTGGGTTTCCTCCGGGTGCTCCGGTTTCCTCCCACAGTCCAAAGATGTGCAGGTCAGGTGAATTGGCCATGCTAAATTGCCCGTAGTGTTAGGTAAGGGGTAAATGTAGAGGTATGGGTGGGTTGCGCTTCGGCGGGTCGGTGTGGACTTGTTGGGCCGAAGGGCCTGTTTCCACACTGTAGGTAATCTAATCCAATCTAATCCAAAGACAGAGGGTAGTAGTTGATGGTAAAGGTTCATCTTGGAGTGCAGTTACTAGCGGTGTTCCGCAAGGATCTGTTTTGGGACCATTGCTGTTTGTCGATTTTCATAAATGACCTGGAGGAGGGGCTAGAAGGTTGGGTGAGCAAGTTTGCGGATGATACGAAAATCGGTGGAGTTGTTGACAGTGAGGAAGGATGTGACAGGTTACAGCAGGATATAGATAAGTTGCAGAGCTGTGCAGAAAGGTGGCAAATGGAGTTCAATGTAGGTAAATAGTGAGGTGATTCACTTTGGTAAGAGTAACAAAAAGACGGGGTACTGGGCTAATGGTCGGATATTTGGTAGTGTGGATGAGCAGAGGGATTTTGGTGTCCATGCACACAGATCTCTGAAAGTTGCCACCCAGGTAAATAGTGCGGTGAAGAAGGCATATGGCGTACTGGCTTTTATTGGTAGAGGAATTGAGTTCCGGAGCCCTGAGGTCATGTTGCAGTTGTATAAGACTCTGGTGCAGCCGCATCTGGAATGGAGTCAGCTATTACGAGGGGGCATAGCTTTAAATTAAGGGGTGGTAGGTATAGGACAGATGTTAGGGGTAGATTCTTTACTCAGCAAGTCGTGAGTTCGTGGAATGCCCTGCCAGTAGCAGTGGTGGACTCTCCCTCTTTATGGGCATTTAAACAGGCATTGAATAGGCATATGGAGGATAGTGGGCTAGTGGAGGTTAGGTGGGCTTTGATCGGCGCAACATCGCTGTATTTTTCTATGTTCTATGTTCTATGTCAGATTAGATGGAGTTCATGGAACTTTAACATTAACCCTTTCAGATCTATTACCTTATAGAGCACCAAGCCCACTCCTGAAGGATGTGCAGAATTATGCATCTGTGTGTGTTAGATGTAGCGATAGGGAGAGAGAGAACTTTTCATTGTCTGACTGTGTGTGTGACTGTGTGTATGACTGTGTATGTATGCATGTGTGTGATACATAGAGAGGAGGAGAGAGTACATCTCTTTGTCTGACTGTGTGTGTGAGACGGTGTGTGTCTGTGTGTATGTCTATGTGTATGTGAGTTTGTGTGTCAGAGAGAGAAAAAGAGAATGTCACTTTTTTGTCTGACTGTGCGTGTGAGAGAGGAATACAGAAAACATCTTTGTTTGTCCAACTGTGTGTGTGTTTTTGTGTGTGTAAGTGTGAGTGTGAGAGAGAGAGAAAGAGAGAATGTCTCTTTGTTTGTCTGACTGTGTACATTTGGTCAATGTATATGTGGAGGGATATTATACAATTAAACAGATTGTTGCCAGGTAAAATGAAATCCAAGTTGACACAATACTTGAGTAAAAATGCAGCAGGCCATTATGTATATTTGCCAAATTCAATTGTCTGTAACTAAAGAAAAATTGGAACCAAAATTCCTGCTGAAGATGACTCAATTTTCCTTTTTTTTAACTGCACTCAAAACCATGATGGATGTGAGTGCTCGGAAATGTGGTATTTACTTTCAGAGTGTGTTTGCCAACTTACCATGAATTCATGCCAAATTATGGCTACTCTTGTGCTGTGAACTCACTCCTATGAGGAACTGGATTGAGACTGGCCAAACAGTTTCCCCTTTAGATCCATATAGATATCAAAAAGGACACTCATCGCATCAGTCTGTAGTTCGTACAAACCCAGGTCCTGGACGCAATGGGGAAAGGTGACAGAGGAATGAAATGTCTAGTTCAACTCTTTGATTTTCTTCAGCTAACAAGGCTCAACCAAACTTTAAAAACAAAATCAAATCTCCAAAAATTTAGCAACAATAAACAATTTTGCAGTTTCAATTTAGTTTATTGAAATGTCATTATCATAACATAAAACTGGGAGGTAGTTATAACATCACTGGAGAGTCTGAGACCTGGTTCACAATAAAGTCTTATTCAGTCTCCACAATCATTTCACCACATTGAAGTGATACCATGATAACAGGGACAGACATCACTAGTTGATGTGATTCATAGGAACAAAGACGGCAGACAGGAGTAGGCTATTCGGCCCTTCCAGCCTAACCTATAATTCAATATGATCATTGCTGATCTGACTGTGGTCTCAGCTACACTTGCTGGTCATATAGTTAAAGAGGTTACAGCACAGGAAAAGACCATTCGGCCCACTGCAGCCACACACTGTAACCCCATACTCCTTTGACTCTGTTGTTTGTTGCATTTATCACAGACAAAAAGACATGAACTGACTGAATAATTAGCCGTAAAAAAAAACACAACAAGTTGCAAACAAAATCAGGAATTGCTGGAAAAGCTCAGCAGATCTGGCAGCAACTGTGGAGAGAAATCAGAGTTAACATTTCGGGTCAAGTTCTGAGGAAGGGTCACTCGATCCAAAACGTTAACTCTGATTTCTCTCCACAGTTGCTGCCAGAACTGTTGAGGTCTTCCAGTAATTTCTGGTTTTGTTTCTGAATCACAGTGTCTGCAGTTCTTTCTGTTTTAATTTAATACAGCAAGTTGGGTATTTCTTAATCCATCACTCTCCATAATGTCAACTTTTCGACCGCAATTTTTAAAATTCATTTTACTGATAGTAACCTTTAACAGAGTCAGAGAGATGTACAGCATAGAAACAGACCCTTCGGTCCAACTCGTCCATGCCGACCAAATATCCTAACCTAATCTAGTCCCATTCGCCAGCACTTGACCCATATCCCTTTAACCCCTTCATATTCATATGCCCATCCAGATGCCTTTTAAGTGTTACAATTGTGCCAGCCTCCACCACTTCCTCTGGCAGCTCATTCTATACACACACCACCTCTGCATGAAAAAGTGGCCCTTTAGGCCCCTTTTATATCTTTCCCCTCTCACCCTAAACACATGCTCTCTGGTTCTGAACTCCCCCACACTGGGGAAAATAACTTGTCTATTTATCCTATCCATGCCCTTCATGATATCATAAGGACACCCCTCAGCCTCTAATGTTCCAGGGAAAATTGTCCTAGTCTATGCAGCCTCTCCTTATAACTCAAACCCTCCAATCCTGGCAACATCCTTATAGATCTTTTCTCAACCCTTTCAAATTTAATGGCACCTTTCTTAAAACAGGGAGTCCAGAACTGCACACAGTATTCCAAAAGTGGCCGAACCTATGTCCTGCACTGCTGCAACATGACCTCCCAACTCCTACACTCAACACACTGACCATTCAAGGCAAGCATACCAAACATCTTCTTCACTGTCCTATCTACCTGTGACTCCACTTTCAAGGAGCTATGAACCTGCACTCCAAGGTCTCTTTGTTCAGCAACACTCCCCTGGACCTTACCATTAAGCATAGGTCCGGCCCTGATTTGCCTTTCCAAAATGCAGCACCTCATATTCATCTAAATTAAACTCCATTTGTCTCTTCTCGGCCCATTGGCCCATCTGATCTAGTTGCACTCTGAGGTAACCTTCTTCGCTGTCCAATACACCTCCAATTTTGGTGTAATCTGCAAACTTACTAACCATACCTCCTATATTCACAGCCAAGTCATTTATATAAACGACAAAAAGCAGTGAACCCAGCACTGATTCTTGTGGCACACCACTGGTCACAGGCCTCCAGTCTGAAAAGCAACGCTCCACCACCACCCTCTGTCTTCTACCTTTGAGCCAGCTCTGTATCTAAATGGTTAGTTCTCCCTGTATTCCATGTAATTTAACCTTTCTAACCACGAGAAACCTTGTCGAATGCCTTACTGAAGTCCATATAGTTCACGTCCACCACTCTGCCCTCATCAATCCTCTTCATTACTTCTTCAAAAAACTCAATCAAGTTCGTGAGACATTATTTCCCACACACAAAGTTGTGTTGACTATTCCTAATCAGTCCTTGCCTTTCCAAATACAGTAGACCCAAGATTATCTGAATGAAACGAGTGGGGAAATTAGTATTTTGTTCAGATAATTGATCACTCGGATAACTGATATGATCATAAACAGGTGGCAAATTGAGTGCCGGTTATTGAACATTTCTTGGTTATCCAGCAATGTACGCCATAATGCCAAATAATTGATAACTGAATGCTGAGTTGCCTAATGCCGTTTTTACAGGACCTTGAGATCTTGTTGGGATAATCCGAAATTCAGATAATTGATGTTTAAATAATTGAGGTTGTACAGTACATGTAAATCCTGTCCCTCAGGATTCCCTTCAACAACTTGCCCACCACCGATGTCAGGCTCACTGGTCTAGAGTTCCTTTTCTTTTCCCTCTCACCCTAAACACATGCTCTCTGGTTCTGAACTCCCCCACACTAAAGATTCCTTTTCCCACAGAGTTCTAGGATTCACCTAATCAGGTACTGGGGATTTATCCACCTTTATGCATTTTAAAATGTCCAACACCTCCTCCTCATAATATGGACATTTTTCAAGATGTCGCTATTTATTTCCCCACGTTCTATATCTTCCATGTCCTCTCCACTGTGAACACTGATGCAAAAAACTCATTTAGTATCTCCCCCATATTCTGGGGTTCCACACATAGGCGGCCTTACTGATTTTTAAGAGGCCTTATTCTCTCCCTAATTACATTTTTGTCCTTAATGTATTTGGAGAATCCCTTTGGATTCTCCTTAACCTTATTTGTCAAAGCTATCTCATATCCCCGTTTTGTCCTCCTGATTTCCCTCTTAAGTATATTCTGACATAAGAACATAAGAACCAGGAGCTGGAGTGGGCCATCTGGCTCCTCCAGCCTGCCCCACCCTTCAATAAGATCATGGCTAATCCTTTTTGTGGACTCAGCTTCACATACCTTACCGCTCACAAAACCCTTAATTCCTTTACTGTTCAAAACATTATCGATCTTTGCTTTAAAAACATTTACAGAGGAAGCCTCAACTGCTTCACTGGGCAGGGAATTCCATAGATTCACAACCCTCTGGGCAAAGAAGTTCCTTTTCAATTCAGTTCTAAATCTGCTCCCCTAATTTTGAGACTATGCCCTCTTGTTCTAGCTTCATCTGCCAGTTGAAACAGCCTTTCTACTTCCATCTTATCTATTACCTTCATAATTTTATATATTTGTATAAGATTCTCCCCTTATTCTTCTGAATTCCAAAGAACATAATCCCAGTCCAGTCAATCTCCCCTCATAAACCAACCCCCTCAACTCCAGAATCAACCTAGTGAACCTCTTCTGTACCCCCTGCATTGCCAGTACATCATTTCTCAAGTAAGGAGATCAAAACTGCACACAGTACTCCAGGTGTGGCATCACCAGCACCTTGTACAGCTGCAACACAACCTCCTTGCTTTTAAACTCAATCCCTTCAGCAGTGAAGGACAAAATTCCATTTGTCTTCTTCGAGAGGTTGACTGAGCTCGGACTTTTTTAATTGGAGAAAAGGAGGAGAAGAGGGGACCTAATTGAGGTCTACAAGGTAATGAGAGGCATAGATAGAGTCGATAGCCAGAGACTATTTCCCAGGGCAGAAATGACTAACACGAGGGGTCATAGTTTTAAGCTGGTTGGAGGAAAGTATAGAGGGGATGTCAGAGGTGGGTTCTTTACACAGAGAGTTGTGAGAGCATGGAATGCGTTGCCAGCAGCAGTTGTGGAAGCAAGGTCATTGGGGACATTTAAGAGACTGCTGGACATGCATATGGTCACAGAAATTTGAGGGTGCATACATGAGGATCAGTGGACGGCACAACATCGTGGGCTGAAGAGCCTGTTCTGTGCTGTACTGTTCTATGTTCTATGTTCTAATTACCTGATACAACCTTTTCTGATCCCTCCAGGTCCCTCTGCTTAGCAGCATGCTGCAACCTTTTACCATTCAAGTAATAGTCCTTTTTACTGTTATCTTACCAAAATGGATGACTTCACATTTATTAACATTGTACTCCATCTGCCAGACCTTTGCTCACTCACTTTCTACATCCCTTTACAAAGTTTCACAGTCTTCTGTACATTTCACTCTACCACTCATCTTAGTGACATCCACAAACTTTGACACACTACACATGGTCCCCAACTCCAAATCATTTATTTAAATTTTGGATAATTGCAGTTCCAACACCGATCCCTGATACACACCACTAATTACTGATTGCCAACCAGAAAAGCATTCATATATTCCCATGCTTTGCTTCCTGTTCATTACTAAATCCTCTCTCCATACATTGCCCATAATGCTAAGCATCTTTATCTTATGCAGCAGCCTTTTGTGCGGCACCTTGTTGAATGGCTTTTGGAAATCAAGATACACTACATCTACTAGTCCCCATTGTCCACCTGGTCCCGTACTGCCTTTATTCTTTTCTCGGGATTCATTTGATCTCTGCTGTCTACACCTGAAATATGCTTCCTTCTTAATCTTGAACAAAACCTTAATTTCTGTAGTCACCCAGCATTTCCTACACTCCCAGCCTTGCCCTTCACCCTAATAGGAACATATTCTCTCTGGGCTCTCGTTATCTAATTTTTGAAGGGTTCCCATTTTCTAGCCATTCCTTTATTTGAAATTGATGGAATTAAAACCTGATAAGTCCCCAGAGCCTGATGTTCAGCATCCCAGAGTACTTAAGGAAGTGACCCTAGAAATAGCGGATGCATTGATGATCGTTTTCCAACTTTCTGTGGTCCCTGGAAAAGTTCCAATGCACTAGAGGGTAACTGATGTAACTCCACTCTTTTAAAAAAAAGGAGGGAGAGAGAAAATGGCCAATCAGCTTGCCATCAGTGGAGGGGAAAATGCTGGAGCCCCCAACTGTCCTGTCTTATTTCCCAAGAGTAGGTCATGTTTTGCACCTTCTCTTGTAAGTACATCCACATACTGAATCAGAAAATTTTGTGATATGCACTTAACAAATGCCTCTCATCCAAGCCCTTAACACAGGCACAGTCTATGGATGGAAACTTAAAAACCTTACCATAACCACCTTATTATTCTTACAGATAACTGAGATCTCCTTACAAATTTGTTTCTAAATTTCCTGCTGAATATTGGGATGTCTTTAGTACAATCCCAATAAGATGATCATCTCTTTCTTATTTCTCAGTTCCACCCAAATAACTTGCCTGAACGTATTCCCAAGAATATCCTCCCTAGTATAGCAAGAATGTTATTCCTAATCAAAAATGCCACTCCTCCCTCTCTCTTGCCCCCCTTTGTATCCATTCTATAGCATCTATACCCTAGAAAATTAAGCTGCCAGTCCTGTCCATCCCTGAGCCACGTCTCTGTAATCGCTATGATATCCCAGTCCCACGTTCCCAACCCTGTCATCTGCCTTACGTGTTAGGCCTCTTGCTATTAAGGTTAAAATGAAAAATATTTAAAGTTTTTAATGCAGGTAATTTCACCTACATAAAAATGGGTGGATTGGGATTGGATGGGATGTTAAAACCTTAACAATATCATATCACCAATGCACTTATGGTCTTATTAATGGTTGAGGAGAAGCTGTGTGGCTCATAATTAATCTCTGTTAGAGGCAAACCATATTACCACAGCCTCAGGAAAACCACAATCTTGGCGGGGAGCAAGGATTGCTTCATGGAAGAGTTAAATTCCTTTAAGCATTGCTTGTAGGCATCTGCAGGATAATTTTAACCCCCAGTGACATCACCAAATCACCATGCATGCCTTTGCACAATTCACATCATGAGCTCAGCACACAGCATCTTGCAGAAGTCTTTCCCCCGTTGACATGGCTCTGTAACCGTTTTACCTCTAGTGCCTGGAATAGAAGTTTCCTGTTATCGTTGGATCCTGTATTATAAAGAAAGTAAGCTAATGGCAAAGAAGGAACTGCTTGCTTTCAGACGGGTTGTGTCACTGAGATCGCGCAGATACTTTAATAAAGAACAAGTCGGTGGGATCGCATTCAGAATTAGTGCTGTCCAGTCCAGTGGACAAGTGTTAGATGAGCTATTTACCAATGCTACAAATATTGCAGTAGCAAGGATAGATGGAAGCTGTGGCATCCAAATCTAACATTGATGTTATGTAAGGCAAACAATCAGAGGGGCTGGAGTGTGGGATGGGGGAGAGCTCCTGACTATTTTCCGGCAAAGCAAATGACAAAATACTACTCTCTTGTGGTAAAATACCTGCTCCCTGTTGAAAGTTTGATTAATGGCCTCTGCTCCGAAACATTGACAGTCTGATATAAATGCGCTCAGTGTGCAGTAAGAGGCAGGTACTTCCAATTACACCCCTGATCCTTCAGAAACCTCCCTGGTTATAAATTTCTCAAATTGCACAATGTCAATTAAAAAAAACAAAGAGAAAATTGAGATACCAGTATTCATGGAGGAATGCAATTGGCTAAGGCCCCAGATGTTTCGAGTCTCCAGTGATTTGTTTGTAACTAGTCCAGGAAGCTTGAGGAGCATTTTACATTGACATCATAGGCTACGAGGTGGAAAAACATTTACCATGGGAAAGATTTGAGGCCTGTGTCTGGATAACCAATACATTGCAAATTCTGTGGAAATAAACTGTCCATATGATACCCCTCCAGAAATAAAAGATTTACTGGCAGATCCAGCCAGTAAAGATAGTTACCAGTTTAAAAAAATTAATATGTTTGAATTCTCCCGGTTCTGTACAAATTATACTGTAGCTGATTGAGACAGGGTTGTATTCTCATGTAGATTAAGCTGTCATGGGTTCTTTCCTGAGAAGCTGTTTCTTGTCACAGCCTTTTTGACAGGCCCCGTACCAAATTCCAGCCTGATTCATGGCTGGCTGTGAGACAGAGGAAGTGCAAGTCTGCTGTAATCCAAACACAGCAAAAGTAGCACAGCACAGTGCGAAAATAAGTGAGATGGCCACATGAAACCTGAAGAATTAGAAGACCATTCTCAACGGGGGCAAAAAAAAACCCAACATAACTTTCTCAGGGTTTACTGCAAGGAAGTCTGTGAATCAAACTGTAAGGTCAGTTGAATGAGCTCAACAAACCTCTAGTGTGAGGAAAATAAATATGCAAGAAGAAAAAAATGCCAAGAACAAATTATTATCAATCTTTTTTATAGTTGCTTTTAAATAAGAAATAGTGGGTGTGGGCGATTCGGTTAGGTCAGTTTGTTCGGTCTGATTAGTGAGAGATTTATCATTCCCAATTGCACTTTCCGTTCTGGTTATGAACTGCCCATTCTTGCCCCTTTCAATAGATGGAAGCAAATTGGCCATTGTTCTCACAAAAATTGCTTATCCGCAGACAGAAATAAAATCAAGCCAATATTATAACCATAAATCATGAATAAAAACAAAAAGAAATGCTCCAAATTCACAGCAAGCTAACATCAGAAGGTTAAGGGAAGTTTCTTTCTCCAGACTGGCTGGAAAAGCCACATTTCGCAGAAACTAACAAGAGCATATCAGGAGGACACAAGACAACAATAGGTAATGTATAATTCAATTCAATAATTTTTTGCAATTAATCTTGAAGAAGTTTATTTTTATTTGGAGAGAACTATGCAAGTCTAATGAGATTTTTCTATATAGAAGGAGTTAAAATATTGAGTCTACATGTACCAGAACTAAATGGGAAAATATAAATAAAAGTAGGATATCTGCTTACCACACACATTAAAAATGATCAAAATAAGCATGACGCTGATATTGATGCATTAATGCCTATGCCCTGTGTTGCCAACCCTTCACAGTAGTTTTGGAGCCTCTAAATATTCAAGATGAATCTGCTGTACTTTAGTTATGGGAGCATTAAAAATATTATGACTTTCTTTGAACTGGCTAATTTATTACTGATAAGAATATTAAGTAAGGTGGAAAAATGCCGCTTAAGTGAATGGGGATGGTTAGACATGACAGGTCATACAATGGAATCTCCAGCAGTACATCCAATCAGAGCTGGCAGCTCTAATCCATGGATGCTGTCTTTTGACACAGTTTGTAATTCATGTAACAAGACTTAGCTTCAAATCAAATTGTCTTCCTACTGGTGGGCTACAGGAACAAGGCACAAGCCCAGTTTCAGTGAGAACTCCAGGAAAGTATGAGCAGGGTCTGCCTGCAGCCGATGTGGAATACTCCTGCTAAATGGGAAAATAAAATCCACCTTGCTGTGTCTAACTGTAACACTGGCTGTTAAATGATTGAAAATACTACAGCCAATTACAAAGTGGGCTTATATGAGTATTTACATATGTACAGAAGGTATTGTGGTAATATCACCAACTAGCAATCTGTAATTGTCTCATTTATCCCTACCACCCTTCTTGAAAAGTAGAACTATATTAGCTATCCTCCAGTCCTGTGGCACTCACCTGTGGCCAGATACAAATTAAATCTTGAGCCCCTGTAATTTCTTCCCTCACCTCTCACAACAGCCGAGGATACAACTCATGCAGACCTGAGGATTTGTCCACTTTTGCTCACCAAAACCTCCAATACCTCATTACTCTCTGTGTCAATCTGCTCAAGAATCTCACTGTCTTCTCCCCACATTCTGTGTCTCCTTCTCCTGAGTAAAACAGAAGTAAAGGACTAAAATGATCAATCTGTCCCTAGCTTTTCCCTATGTTTGTAGATGAGAGGTAAAATTAAGAATTTTGCAATATCTTTTACTTTGAGCTGAGTTCCAGAGCAAAGACACCACCTTTGTAAAAGAAGTGGCACTATGACAAGTATACTATGCAGAAGACAAGAAATGATAGTGACGGACAGCTGTTAGTGTAAGGTGGGATTCTGCATGGCTGTGAACAATGGAAGCAAATTCCATGATACTATAATACTGAGTGGTCTGAAGTTGCTACAAAGCATTTGAAAGGATAATGTTCTATGAAAACAATATCATGGATTTCTTTCTTGGATTTCCCTTATTTCTGTACTATGATGAATAGAATCGTGAAGACGCAGAGAAGTACAGTCCTGATAATTAAGGATCATATCCTTATACAACAATAAACTAATTTGAAATATGTCCTTTATGCAGAAAAGCATCCTATGATGTTTCAAATTGGAACTATTTGAAACACTAGTAGCTTGGACAGATGGTATAGGGATCCAGCCAGTCCATTTAAATTCTGTGGTAGGAAAGCTTTCAGAAATGGTAATCTGGGACAAAGTCAAGAAGACTAGAAAATTAACAGAAAGCAGCACACATTTGTTAAAGGAAAATGTATCATACGAAGTAGATTGAGTTTTTTTTGTTGAGATACAGGAGAATCTTGATCTGGTGGAAATTCTAGGAGAAAGTGAGGACTGCAGATGCTGGAGATCAGAGCTGAAAATGTGTTGCTAGAAAAGCTCAGCAGGTCAGGCAGCATCCAAGGAGCAGGAGAATCGACGTTTCGGGCATGAGCCCTTCTTCAGGAATGAGGAAAGTGTGCCAAGCAGGCTAAGATAAAAGGTAGGGAGGAAGGACTTGGGGGAGGGG
>NC_057714.1:92268608-92289664 GCF_004010195.1 Chiloscyllium plagiosum | reverse complement strand
CGCCTCATCTTCCGCCTAGGAACCCTCCAACCACAAGGGATGAACTCAGATTTCCCCAGTTTCCTAATTTCCCTCGAACTCAGCACCGCCTTCCTAACCTGCAATCTTCTTCCTGACCTCTCCGCCCCACCCCACTCCGGCCTATCGCCATCACCTTAACCTCCTTCCACCTATCGCATTTCCAACGCCCCTCCCCCAAGTCCTTCCTCCCTACCTTTTATCTTAGGCTGCTTGGCACACTTTCCTCATTCCTGAAGAAGGGCTCATGCCCGAAACGTCGATTCTCCTGCTCCTTGGATGCTGCCTGACCTGCTGCGCTTTTCCAGCAACACATTTTCAGCTCTGGAGTAGAAGTTATTGTGTACTGGTTTGGCACAATCCTCCTTTGTCTACATTATGTCTAGGCACTGTCTAATTATTGGTTGTTCAGGATAGACCCCAGCTAAGTCTTAACTGAAAAGACATTTGCCTTAGATAACGTGTAGCTTATTACGTAAGAACACTAGGTCCAGGTCTCAAGTTACTAGTCAGACACAATTATTAAGGACTCTTAGGATCTGAACAGAAGACATCTGAGACATGGATCACAACAGTCTCCAACCAAAAAAATGTGCGCCATCACCACTTTGGTCAAAGGTCAATGTAACCTGAACATTAACTCCTTCAGAACTATAACCTTAAACAACAATAGACCTTTGAAAAGGTGTTTAATAAAGTGCCACATAACAGACTGGCCAGTCCATTTGAAGGCCTTGGAATGAAAGCGATATTGGCAGCATGAATATAAATTTGGCTAAGAGGCAAGTAACATTCCCCACCATTCCTCACTGCACCTGGACCTCTGAGGCTTGTGTGTGGCAGCAGCTCCTGGAGTTCGAAGCTATGCATCAGCTCACCGATCCTCACAGAGGAAACAGCTTAAAGGGAACGTTGGTGGCAAGAGAATGGCTGTTTTCAGACTGGAGGGTGGTAAATACTGGGCCTTCCCCAGCTGTTGATACCGTAAAATCATACAAACCACATTTATAAATGATGCAGATGTGTAGGGCACAATTTCAAACTTTGCACATGATGCTGAATTTGGTAATAGGGTAGTGATAGATTGCAAGAGAACATAAACAGATGGGTGGAACAGGTAGATGGGTGGAACAGGTAGATGGGTGGAACAGGCAGATGGGTGGAACAGGCAGATGGATGGTAGATTAATACAGAGAAACATGAACTGATACACTTTGGTAGGAAGATGTGATAGCCAGGTAATCTGTATTAATGATAATGATCAAGAGGTATATTGACCAGGTGCCAATTAACAGATAGAGGGAGTCAAGTAGCAGCTGGCTCACTTGTCTTCCTAAAATTTTCTAAAAACTCACAGAAATTCCAAGCCTATGTTGACAGAGAGTTCTTTTGGGAGCCAGATTAGCTCAGTTAGCTGGATGGTTGGTTTGTGATGTCAATAGCCTGCATTCAGTGCCTGCACTGGTTGAAGTTACCATAAAGGACTCTCCTTCTCAACCTTTCTCCTCGCCTGAGGCATGGTGACCCTCAGGTTAAACCATCACCAGTCATCTCTCTCTCTAATGAGAGAGCAACCTTATGGTCTGTTAGGATGATGTTGACCTTATTTTGGCAGCATGCCATTAAACAAAACATTTTGGGTTATGGCATTGTTTGCAGATGTTGCTTCTGTCAAATCACATTTGAAATCTGCACCCCTCAGGGCTGACACCCGTAAAACAAAGCTTGTTAATCAGAGTAATTAGTTGCTACTAGCTGAGTGATTCATCTTCAGTCCAACAGTGATTGACATTTCAGATTGCAACAGTGGCTTCAACAACACAAATGAAATCGGGAAAGCTTTTAAATTATTTTGTGGGCAGCAGATGGGCAAATAATCATTCAGGTGGCAAAGAAGACACGCAATAACATTTTATACAAAATGTGTTTGTGTTTGTGCACCAACTGAATACCTCATGGCTGAGGAAGGTACGTTAACCACTTAGCTCAGGGAGTCAATGATGCAGAGATGTTTCGCCCAGTGATATGATAGGAAGTTGGGGCCAGTCCTAGACATTTCAACCCTGTACAGATGTATCAACAAACGCTAAGGAGGAATAATGCAGATCCCTGTGAAATACAGATGCTTATCACAAATGGAAAAGGATGACAAATGGTACACTGTGTACTATGACTGGGATTCCTTTCAGCAGCTTCAGTGACTTTTTCCGTTTTTGTCAGTTCGGTTTGGCTGTGACAAACGCTACGTTTTCTTCAACATTGTGGGGGGTCCAGCCCGGAATTCCAACGGGGTTCGGATCCTCAAGCCCAGAACCGTGAAATGGACTAAGTGGAATTTATCTTAAATTGTTTTTTATATTTGATAATCATTTCCTCTTTTTATTTATATTACTGTGGAAGTATTATTCTGAAGTTTTATTTCTTTATTTTTCTAATTTATTACCATGATTTTGCACTTTGATGGTCTGTAATGTTGGACTTTTTATTTCTTTATTTTTCTGGATTGTTTTTCCTAAGAATTTGTATTCAAGAGTCTGTACCTACATACCTTTGTACCCAAGATGGTACCATAAGTGGTGACTTGTAAACTGCTCCCTCTATTCATGTAAATACACGTGACAATAAAGCTAATTGAATTCAATATTCAATGTTAGGCCAAGTGTCTCACATTAATGAAACCCATCGGAAGTCTTGATACTCTCCAAATGAAATGACCCATATCCAGCAAATCAGGTTTTGCAATTTATATAGACCATTTTTTTCTTGCTGTCAGCACATACTTAGATTCACCAACTGTTGAGAAAGTGCATTCAGACTGGCAAAGCCGAATCTTGCAGATGGGCTAGTGTGCAATGCAGGAATTTAACAGCAACAAAAAAGCAGGACAGCTTAATTGTAATGATGATGTCAGTGTTGGACTGAGGTGGACAAAGTTAAGAATCACACAACACCAGGTTATAGTCCAACAGGTTTATTTGGAGGTAGAAGCTTCAGAATCCTGCTCCTTCTTTAGTTCCAAATATTTACTGTGTGTCAAAGTGCTTCCTAATAACTTCCTAACTTGTTAGGGGCATTGACAGGGTGGATTGAAGGAAGATGCTCTCCCTCCTTGAAGGATCAAGAACAAGGGGGCATAATCTTCGGGTGAAAGGCAGGAGGTTTAGAAGGGATTTGAGGAAAAGTATTTTCACCCAGAAGATGGTGGGTAATCTAAAATGCACTGCTTGAGAGAGGCAGGAAACCACATAACATTTAAGAAGTACTTGTATGAGTACTGGAAATGTCATAACACTCAAGGCTACAGGCCTAGTGCTGGAACGTGGGTCTAGCATAGATTTAGAGTAGTTTTTGACATTGCTGACTCAATGAGCCAAATATTATGAATACTGTTAAGTGAACGGACATTTGAGAAACTTTGGAAAAGCTAAGAAATACAGAAGGATGAGTTAGACTTGCTTCCTCATTAAAACCTCTCCCTCATAACAATCTGAGATGAAATCAGCATGTTCACAATCTTGGTATCTCATCCGAAAGTGAGATTGTGATGTTATGATTGCATCATCTCTCAGACTCATAAAAGACTATTTCTACTGCGGTAACATCAAGTTCACCCTGCTTCAGTACATCTGCTGCTGAAATCCCTCACCCAAGCCTTCACCACCTGTAAACTCAACAATTCCAACATGGCGTCTTTCCCACATTCTTCCCTCTGTGAATTTGAGATCAATCAAAATTCTTCCACCAGTGTCTTAACTCTGAGCAAGTCTTGGTTCCTGATCAGCCCTGTGCACTTAACATTGGCTCCCAGTCAAGAAAAATCTTTGTTTTAAAATGCTCATTCTTGTGTTAGAAACCTTGCATTCCCTTACCCTACCAATCCTTGTAGTCTCCCTCATCCTCTTCGATACCTGCCCTTTTCTAATTCTGGTCTATTTATTTTCACTTTCCTCTGTTCAGACACTTCTTAAAGGTTATGTCTTTGACCAGTTATAGGTCACCAGATAAAATATCTTGTTGTGTGACTCAATATCATACGTTGGCTCATAATGTTCCAAAGAAACACTTTCTGACATTTCATGACATGAAAGGCGCTCGATTAATGTAAGTTCTTGTTAAAACTGAACCTATGGAGATTTTCCACTTTTTAGATCCCAGATTTTGTTCCAAATCTCTACAATGTTTTTCACTGAAAATTTATCATATATTTCCATTTAGCTGGACAAGGTAATCTCCCAGTTGATTTTATGACTGATACTACCTGCTGTCATTGATGGCATTAATAGATACACCAGCAGGAAGAAGGAGGACATGAATCAGCAACACTTGGCTGTGTTTAGTGACATAGCCAGTATATTTAATTAAGACGAGTAGTATATAATTCAATGCAGCCTACTGTAGATTGACAGTACTGCATTGAAATTCTTTACTGAAGTTCTTCACGGCTATGTACAGAACTCAAGAATGTACAAGTCTTCAGCATGGCACTAACACTCATGACAAGTTTTATTGACTGGGCATCACACACCACGCATGCCAGAGGCCTCTCAAGAATGTCAATCTTCATGTTATTCTTGGCTTTTATACCATACTAACTTGTTATGGCTTAAACTACCCTCAAATACAGAATCATATCAAAGACTATCTAATAAATTAATTATTACCCTGGACATCGATTTAAATCCAGCCCTAGGGCACCATCAGTTAGGGTCCAAAGTGAAACAAATTTTAGTGGAAGCATGGCATCCCCTAAATTCAATTGAGTTCCACATCATATTGACAACTGCATAATGGTTGAGGATGAAAAGTAATGAATAAATTGTGTTTGGGAGACTAGGATCAAGATGGATTACTAGGGCAAAATAAAAGGGACACGGATTTATGCCAAATCTCAGATGGAAAAATTCAGAACTCTGTAAGTTTACATAGTACTGTATATTTAAGACCATAAAACCATACAAAATAGGAACAGGAGTAGACCATTTGGCCCCTCCAGCCTTCTCCATATTTGATAGAATCTTGGCTGATCCTGAAATCCAATTTCTAGCCTATTCTCCATAACTCTTGTTCCCCTACTGATCAATCTATCTTTCTCAGCCTTAAATATGCACAAGGATTCAGCCCCCAAAAGGCAAGGTGTTCTAAAGACTCACAACCCTCTAAGAGAGGAAATTCCTCTTCATCTCAGTCTTAAATTGGCACCCCTTCATTCTCAGACCTCTGCTCCTTATCTCTCTGATGAGGGGAAATGTCCTTTCTGTGGTCTAAGACAATCCCTTCAGAGTGGGGATCATCGTAGTGAATCTTCTCTGAACTGCCTCCAATAAAATAATATTACTTCACAATGACATTCATTTTCCTCTTTGGTTTTGTTTAAATTGCACAATTACTTCAGGACCATTGCCAAGCTCTCTGTGGTGTGTAAATGATCCCAACTCAGTGTGTGCTTCACCTCCTGCACTATCTTCATCACAATCTCTACCCAAAAGATATGGTCATGTCACTCCTTTACCCTGTTTACGGGTACAGATAGTATTTTTGCCAATCAAACAGCCTTCTATAGAGTTGATTTTTTTTTATTCATTCACAATATAAGGGCATCACTGGCTGGCTCAGCATTTATTGTCCATCCCTAAATGCCCAGAGGGCATTTAAGAGTCAACCACATTGCTGTGAGTCTGGAGTCACATGTTGGCCAAACCAGGTGGGATTGCAGTTTCCTTCCCTAAAGAACATTAGTGAACCAGATGTTTTTTTCCAACAATTGACAATAGATTCATGATCATCATTAGAGTCTTAACTCCAGATTTTTATGGAATGCCAACTCCATCATCTGCTGTGACAGGAACTGAACCAGAGACTCCCAGAGTCTCTGGATTAACGGTCCAATGATAATACCACTAGGCCATGGCCTCCTCTTAAAAAGCTCTTCAGGACTCCAGCACTGGATTATCAAACCCTTTGATAGTTATGCCTGTTTCCGTGGCTCTTTAAACTATGTCAAAATTGTGAGGGGATGGAGAGTGCTTGAAAATTGGGATTTGAACTTGTATATTCCTGTTCTCCAATTATTGTAGCTTCACCAGGATTCATGGTGACATTTCTATTAACATTTGAAGTCCTATTCTCAGAATTCAAAAGTATGTAAGAAATATGTACAGGGGTAGACCATAGGGCCTCTTGAACCTGCTCCACTATACAATCTTTTGCCTCAACTTCACTTCCCTGACCTTTCCCCATAGCTCCTGATCCCCTCAGCACCCAAAAGGTCTATCAGAGCAACTTTAAACATCTTCAATGATGGAGCACTACAATCTTGTGTAGTAGCAGGCTTGCAAACATTTGAATGGAAGAATTTCTTGTATCTGAATCCTAAATAATTGGTTCACTACCCTGCGATTATGTCTTACTGTTCTATAGGACACAGCCAACAGAAACAGCCTCTCAGTATCTACCATATCAAGCCCTTTCAAAATCTTGTTTGCTTCAATGAGTTTGTCTGTCATTCATTTAAACTCCAGAGAATATAGGCCCAATTTTCTCAACCATTCATTTTGAGGCACAGAAATTCTCATTGTATTGCTGCCAATCCAGTTGTAGTCTTCCTTAGATGTGGAGACTAAATGCAGTTTACAATTTTTAGCGTTCTGAGTGTGGAACCTGAGTCACAGCTGCTAAGCTGCCTCCTTTGTTTTCCTCACTAATGGCAACACTTGTGGATAATCTTGAATTCTCCATCAATAGATTAGTTAAACATATGCTGAGTTATTGTTTACTTTTACAGAGGGCAGCATTGCATTGAAGGCGATGAGCCATTTACTTTGCTCATAAGGAGGAAGATGGAAAAATTGTATTTTGGTTTCTGTCTTTCTGTTGTTCACAGGGAATTTGTTGTTAAGCTGCTGGAAATACATAAATGAGTCCTTGTGAAGCAGCTTCTATTTGAATAATATGCTGCTTTTCAATTCTTACTGCCAAAGAGGACAAGTTCACAGTTTTCCACATTATAACTCATCTGCCACATAACTTATCACATAACTTGTCCAACTCCCTTTACAGTCTCACTGTGCCCTTTTCACAACTTATTTTCTTACCAACTTTAGTGTCATTAGCAAATTTAGCAACTGTGCATTCAGTTCCTTCATTCAAGTTACTGCTATACATTGGCAATGTCTGAGACACCAGTACTAATCTTGTGGCACTCCACTTATTACATCATGCCCATCAGAAAACTGCAAACAATTCCCTTCCATAAGGAACTCATTATAACTCAAACCTTCTAGTCTTGGCAGCATCCTTGGAAATCTTTTTTCCAGTTTAATAATGCCACTATAGCAGAGTGATCTGAATTGTACACAGTACTCCAAAAGTGACTTTACCAATGTTTTGTACAGCTGTAACATGACATTCCAATACCTGGACTCAATGAGCTGACCAATGAAGGCAAGCATGCCAAATGCCTTCTTCACTACTCCATCTACCTGTGACGTAAATTTCAAGGATCTATGCACTTGCATCTTGAGGTTCCTCTGATCGTCAACACTCCTCAAGCCCCTACCCTTAACTGTGTAACTCCTGCCCTGATTTGCCTGACCAAAATACACCACCTCACATTTATGTGAATTAAACTCCATCTGCCAATTTTTGGCACATTGGTCCAGTTGGTCAAGATTTTGTTGTACTCTTAGATAGCCTTCTTCACTGTCTAATATATCACTTATTTTGGTGACATCCACAAACTTATTAATCATGCTTCCTATATTCTTATCCAAATCATTTATGTATATGAGAAACAACAGTGGACCCAGCATTTTTAGTCCATGAAAAACAGGTATTAACGTCAAATGATGCATGTTGAATATTGATATTCAATTTCACTAAGGTCATAACAGCACGGTCAAGGTGACCAGATATCCCACTCAAGTAGCTAATCAGGCTCACTGAGGACCTAATTAAATCCATTTATAAGATTCCAATTAAAACTTTCCATTCAACCTCCAGTTTCTTGCACCAGTAGGTGCCAGTTTCGATGACTGAAGGTGGTCACCCAATACAGACAAGCAGGAGGCTGGAGGAATACAGCAAGCCAGGCAGCATCAGGAGGCGGAGACGTTGATGTTTTGAGTGTAACCCTTCTTCAGGGAGTCTAGAGTCAGCTCTCCAGCCAGGGCGAGAGACCTTCATTGTTGGTCTGGGTGCAATAAAACTAATAAAACTGAAGAACGAGGCATAATGGCTGACTCATCCAGTAAACTTCAAAATGGACGTCCAATATGCTCATTTCCAGGTATGATTGTTTGTATACCAAATTTCCTTCTGGGCAGCCAACAGTTTCATTTTGAAGGTTGCAGTAGCCTGCTTGCTGAATCCCTTTCGTAACTAAATTGTTTTCTTTTCAAGCTGGACAGAGTGCACTCCCATGTTGTGACCCACTCCCTTTCACTCACCTGTCTCATGTTAATTAGTGGATGTACCATTAAAATTCCCCAGGAGTGACCTCTTTACTCCCAAAGGCAGGTTCTCGGCTTGGTAACAGTGCTGATTTCTGCTTCCCATTCCCAGGTGGAAAATCCAGTTCTGCAAGCTGAAACACCTAATGATTTTATTAGCAATTTGTTCAGTTTAATAAAAATCTCTTCTGGCTACTTTTCATAGCTGGAAGAAAGGGAATGAAAATGAGCCCCTTGATCCTCTGCGGTCAAATGCAATTATCTAGGTGTCATTCTAGGAGTAGTCTTTTAAATAATTTTAATTGACAGTGAAAAAGAAAAGAGACATTTTCACTGACTAAGTTAGTAGAAAAGACGAATGGTTAATGCAAATAATGCTGATGTTAGTGTAATTAAGGTCAGTAATTAATCTTCCTACATCATTGGAATAAAGGAACTACTTTTAATTCATGTTGCCAAACAACCTCTGTTACACGTAGCCTTTCACTGACATGTGAATATAAGATCATAAACTACAGGAACAGATGTAGGCCATTCAGCCCATCGAGTCTCTCCCACCATTCAATAAGATCATGGCCGATCTATCCATTGTCTCAGCTCCTCCTACCTGCATTATCCCCAAAACTCTTAATTCCCCTACCATGCAAAAACCCATCGAACTGTGTCTTGAATATTTTTAATGAAGCTGCTTCTACTGGTTCCTTGGGCAGAGAATTCCATAGATTCACTACTCTCTGGGAAAAACAGTTCCTCCTCATCTCTGACCTAAATCTATTCCTGCTAATCTTTAGGCCATGTCTCCTGATTCTAGTCTCACCCACAAGCTGAAGCAACTTGCTTGCCCCTATCTTATCTATCCATTTCATAATTTTATATGTGTCTATAAGATCCCCTTGCATTCTTCTAAATTTTAGCAAATATTGTTCCAGGCAGTCAACCTCTCCTCATAGGGTAACCCCTCATCTCCAGAATCAACCTGGTGAACCTCCTCTGCACTGCCTCCAAAGCCAGTATATCCTTCCTCAAATAAGGAGACCAGAACCGCACACAATACTCCAGGTGCAGCCTCACCAGTACCTTGTATAATTGCAGCAGAACCTCCCTGCTCTTAACTTCAATCCCCCTACCAATGAAAGCCAATATTACATTTGCCTTCCTGATTACCTGTTACACCTGCAAATGAACTTTTAGCAATTCATGTACGAGCACTCCTAAGTCCCTCTGCACAACAGTGAGTGAGACATATTTTGCAGTTGTGTGTTGATAAGGAGAAACAGAAACCACTGCTGATCTCAGTTTGGTCTTCCTCACAACGATGGGGAGGTTGCACTGTTAAATCTAAGTCTCATAATACACATCTTTCCAAGCCTGTCACATTGAGAAAATATTATGACTAACCCTCTCCTCCCCATCCCCTTTCTCTGAGGAAATGACTTCTCAATTAGTTAGTTTAGGCAAGAGATCAAGTTGTCAAGTGAGGCATGCCAATAAATGCCACAATCCATAACGCGAAGACTGGATCACTCAAGTAAAATGCTCGTAAGGAAGTACTGGTGTTTATGTAACATAGCACATTTGACTGCTCGAGATGCATCAAAATGCTTCCAGCCATTCTTCTGAATGTAACAGCAGACAATTCTGACAGTCTAGGTCCTGCACACAGGAGTGAGTTGAATGACTGTTACTGTTGGTCCTGTTGGTGTGGTTGACATCTGAGCCAACGACTCCTCTAAATTTATTTCAACGTTCAGCAATTTTAAATTCTTTCATTCAGCCATGTGTATGTGGAATCATCAAGAAAACATCTTGTGAGAGGCCAGCTTAATATCTTCATGACTGCTGCACAGCCAGACATACATACTTAGCAGCTTTGAAGTATCATTGGAGTGAACATTCATCTGGCCACCATCAGAATCTCCGTCATTTCAATTAAAGGTTTAGATCAAACAATCGAGGGTAATCAGGGATGAGCCCTAAACACTGGCTTAGCTAGTTCTATCCACATCCCATGAACATAAAAAAGAACTGAACAACCAAATGATTCAACATCTCAACCAAAAGACAACACTGTCTATAGTGCGCTAAACAATCAGCCTAGATTATGCGCCCAAATCAAACTGAACAAATTAACAAGGAGCACAATAGGAATAGAATGCACTTTAGAATGCAGAGAGTAAGATGTTGGAAATGAGAGTTGCGCATTTATCATATGGTCATGGTTTCAAGCCCGACTCCAGAAATCTGGCCAAATAAAGCAGGAAAATCCTTTGTTGCAGCATTGAGCCAATGGTCCCAGACCAAGCAGACAAGCACATGCTGTTGTTGCCTAATAGCACAGCCTTGCTACTCCCACACATGGTGAAAATTGCACCGGGGACAAATATACGACATATGTGTATATGTCAGTGATCTTTTACACCTGCTTCACACAGCCTTGCTGTCAGTGCTAGATATTAGATGTGCATAATTACGTTTACGTCTCACTCAGTCACACTGTGCACTGACAAAGCAGTGTGCACAAATACATTTGTTGATGGACTCTCACGTTCAGCTTTCTCCAAGTAGCAAGGTAAAACCAATGGGTCAACAGGTAACCACATCTCTCAGAAAATCATTAACAACAACACGCATCGCATTTTACACACTGCGAAATGTCCACATTTCTGTTACAGAAGTATTATCAAGTCAATGTCAAATTGAGCAACATAAATAGATATTAAATGAGTTCAGTAAAGAACCATACACTAAGGAGGAATTTTTAAAAATTCAGTCTCAGGAAGAGGGCATCACTGGCTAGGTGAGCATCTTCCTTCCCTAAAGGACAATACTGAGCCATACGGGTTTTTCTGACAATCGACAATGAATTCAGGACCATCATTCGACTCTTAATTACAGATTTGTATTAAATTTCAATTCAACCATCTGCTATGGTGGGATTAAAACCTGTGTCCCCAGAATATCAGCTGAGTCTCTGGATTCGGTTCAATGTTAATACTATTAGGTGGCTATTGTTGCCTAGTGGTGTTTCATGAAGGAAATCTTGAAGGGGATGTCAGAGCTAAAGGTCTTAGTAGTGAGTGGTGGCAGCGATAAGAATTGAGAGTGTGCGAACAGTCAGAATGGAGGAGTGTGAAGTTTGCAGAGGGACGTGGCATGGAGTGTGTTACCAAGGATGGGAAAAATGTGGAAACATTTCAAAACAAGGATGAGAGTCTTCCTATTGACTCAAGTAGGCAGCATCATAAATGCATGAAATATTCTGAAAGACAGAAAATAGTCAATTCTCTTTTTGCAGGAGTATGGATCAGAGTACCAGCACTTCAAAGCAAGCTCCAGGTCAGTAAATTTACTCTTGCAATATAGATGAAGAAGACACAGAACCTCATGATTTCAGGAAACAGGGCTGAAGATAGACTAACTAAGCAATGCAGAGCCTAAATTGTATAAGAACAGAGAGCGTGGTAAAAAAGGAGACTATGGCACAACAGCAGCACCTTACTGGGTTGTTTACAATATTAATATTTAAATAGTTTGAGAGTTTAATATTCCCAGTGCAGTATTTACACCACAATAAATTCATGTCTGCGTTAGTTTAATATAGTCATTAATATAGTTTAAACAAAAGAAGATACCTGCAGTTAGCTTACTGCATTTGCTGTCAAGAAATATTTACTCCGTGTGAAAAGGAAAATTTTCTGCTAATTCTTCGGTGCAATTATAAGTTTTCACTTGACAATTAGTTTTAACAGAAGAGAATGACTTAAAGGTTGTCCAAGGCTCCAGGCATGTTTCAGTCCCATAGAATAAACAGAATACCTCAGTGTATTCTTTCACCACACAAGAAACCCTCATAACTCATAAGTGCCTACAGCATTTATGATTTCACCACAGTCACGTATGAGCACTGGTTCCTCACACCACTGCTGAATAACTGCTTCTTGTTTGTAGCTCTGACCCACATTCATCTGATAAAACAAAGTTGAACAGTATTTCACCAGAGACTTGCTGGTAAATTCGTTGCCATTAATTTCATTTACGACAATTCCGTGGTGTGCTTAAAATAAGCTTACCTTACTGTGAAATGTATCTCCCTTCAGTTTCCTGGTCACTTTTTTTTCTTTCATATCCTCCCCTCCTGCCTCTGATTCCCCACTTCACCTAATCTGAGTCTAAAAATTAGTTTCTACCCTAGCTTCAAAGTTGCTTGGTCAGCGCAGAGGTTACGGGTGATTGATGTGAGTTAGGAACTGTCTCAAGCTTACAGTGAGCTGGACTTTATAGGAGCACAGTCCCAAATTCACCCCCAGATAAAAGGTCAGTGAAAGGGACAATACTAATGGGGGCCCCATTGCAATTTCTCACTAGGAGCAGCACGAATTGCCTTAAGGCTCAAGTCCCACTCTCAAGAGGAAGTCCCTCTTTTTCAAGGCTGTCAGAATCAGGATGGTTAGCATTTCTGTCATCTCAGCAGCAACAGTAGAAATACTGCTTGGGACTACAGGTAGTCCCAGAGAAGAGGAAGCCAGGCTCCAAGTTATATCCAGAATATTTTCAGAACCAGGCTGATGAGCAAGAGTGATGGGGTGGGTGGCAAGACTTGATATACTGGAGGAAGATTATGATTGCAAGAGGGATTGCCTCAGCTCAGTGGACTTGCAAAGGAAGCTCTCCTCCTGCCCCAACTGCTTCTATCCCATCCCAAACCATCATGGTCCATGCACCTAAAGCTACCATACTGTCCACTTAATCTGAGACTCCTTCTGCTGTGGGTTAAATAGCACCCAGGACAGGATGAGGCCCTTAACAGCCATCAACATGGAGCCCAGAGAAGGTGGGCGCCCAATACCTCTACCACCCTAACAGAGGGGGTGCAGTGGTGATGCCTGTATGTAGCAGGTGTATTGGGATTCAGGAGTCAAGTCCTCATGCCTGAGGGGAACAAGGTCAAGGATGTAGCTTTCATGAATAGATGTGGCAGGACAATGGCAATACCATTGGACTAATAATTCAGAGGTCCAGGCTATTGCTCTGGGGAGCATGGGTTCAAATCCCACTTTGTGGCTGATAAGATTTCAGTTTAAAAACTTGCTGATTCAATAATATCCTTTAGGGAAGCACATCTGCTGTCGTTGATTGGTCTGTATAGCATGGAGTAAGTGAGGACTGCAGATGCTGGAGGGTCAGAGTTGAAAAGTGTTGCACTGGAAAAACACAACAGGTCAGGCAGCATCCAAAGAGCAGGACAGTCGACGTTTCAGGTAGAAGCCCTTCATCAGGGATGAGAAGGGTTTATGCTTGAAACGTTGACTCTCCTGCTCCTCGGATGCTGCCTGACTTGCTGTGCTTTTCCAGTGCCACTTTTTGATCCTGATCTGGACTGTATGCCTCTCTATATTCACAGAGGGCACTCTTAGCTGCCCTCTGAAATGGCCTGGCAAGCCATTCAGTTCAAAGATTAGTTGCGGTGGGCAAGAAATGTTGGCTTGCGTCCCAAGAAAGATGATGAAGATAGAAACAAATCATGTCACAAATTAGGCGGCATTTCAGAGAGTCTAATAATATTCCTAGTAACTCCATGCTAATCAATATAGTGGAAAAGCTTCCAGAAACAATATTCATGGAAAAAATAAAGGGACCCTTAGGGAGGTTTGAAAATGATCAGATTAGCCGTGATTGCATTGGCTGGCTGAGCAGATGGATTGACTGGCCTACATCTGCTCTTACATTTCACAGTCTAACCTCATACTTCCTGCACGATCAACTGGACACCCCCATAACCCCGCCCCTTAGTAACCAAATCATTCAAGTTTGTTGTCAGGCAGATGTTGGTGTTGGTCACCAGACCTGGGTGAGCACAGGGAGTGGTTTTGATAATCAGTTAGAACGTAATAAATTGCAAATCCACAGAAATTTTGTCAGGCTTAGCTCAGGCTCCAGCTGTTGTTGCCAGTTCCTGAAAAATCACATTCACTTTTCTTAAATAAATGATTACAAAAATTAATAACTTTTTTTAAATTTCTGCTGCACAAACAGATCCTTTATCAATCAATTAAGAGAGAAATATAGACCAGAGTTGCTGTGGTGATAATATCTGATGACTGTAATATACCTATCCATTATTTTGAAGAAGAACATTAACCCAACCATTTTGTTTTTGTCTTATGGAATTCTGCTGCAATTCCTACAGCTACTTTCCAAACCTAAAATATCTGTAACTATATGATTAGATTCTTTAGATTAGATTCTCTATATCTGTGGGAACTACTTTTGGCTTGAATAGTCAGAAAATGTGCAATTGCCAAAATTCCTCCAATGAGGGAGCAGCCCTCATTTCCTCTGAGAGATCCATTCTCACACATTCAGTGCTCACATTTCCCCTCATTAAATTACACTTCTACCCCGGCTGCAAGCTGCTGTCTTCTATTTGAACTTTTTCTCTAAATAAATAACATGATCAAACTCTGGCTATCTCTGTAACATTTGTTCTGACCTGTTCAGTTCCACTGCAATTTCAGCACCACACCTCAATTGCGCCTCATAGGGCTAAAATTCAGAACTGGTTTTGAGAGGTCCCCTTTTCAGGGACTGTGCTAACTTTTACGAAGTTGTTGGCCGGCTTTTGTGAGCTTTCTTGGTCGACATTTGTGCATCTGCAGCAGACTGGTTCTGAGAAGAATGCAGCAAAATTAGTCATCTCAGTACTTGATACTGGAATCTGAACCATGCAGTAACAATGAAGCAGCAGACTGTCCAAAGGAACTAGGATTACACACAGCAAAAAGAACTAAATCCGTGAAATTTTGTTGCTTATTCAGATGAGGAAAATCTTTAGCAGAAAATTCCAAAAGCAGACTTACAGTTTACATTTAACGTAAATTGTAAAATGTACGTTAAATGTAATAATATCTGATGACTGTAATATATCTATCTATTATTTTGACAATGTTAAAAGTTTAGATATACATAGCAACTTTTTAGCATTGTAAAATATTCAAACGCACTTCACTTAAATACTAATAACCGAAATTTGACACATAGACCTTCAGCGTGTACGAGGGGGCATAACTACAAATTGAGGGGTGATAGATTTAAGACAGATGTCAGAGGCAGGTTCTTTACGCAGGAGTGGTAAGGGCGTGGAATGCCCTACCTGCTAATGTAATCAACTCAGCCACATTAGGGAGATTTAAACAATCCTTAGATAAGCGCATGGATGATGATGGGATAGTGTAGGGGGACGAGCTGAGAATAGTTCACAGGTCAGCACAACATCGAGGGTCGAAGGGCCTGTTTTGCGTTGTATTGTTCTATGTTCTATAGATGAATAACATTTAGGTTTTAAGGAGAATAAAGAAGTGGGGAAATAAGGAGTCAGAGTTCAGAAACAGCAATAGGTATCTCCTACCATTAGAGAGACATAACTGGTTATTTACTGCTTGAGGGTAGCTATTTCATGAATGTTGATTAAAGTGGGGAAGCAAACTTCCTCAAACCACCACAGCCAGTACAAGGATTGAACCCATATTAATGACTAACTGACACCTCAAAGTTGCAAGGTATAGAAGCAAAAAGCTTTCGGTAGGGAATGCCAAAAGCTTAAGGCTGAGACAACTGAAAGCATTGCCATCAATGGGAGAGTAATTAAAATCAGGGATGTGCAAGAGGTCAGTTTGAGCACACAGTTATTTCAGAATCTGGAAGGTTGGAAGAGAATACTGCAAGAGGAAGGGAGATGAAGCACAGATGGATTTGAAAACTGGATGAGAGTTTTAATATGATGCATTTCTGGACCTGAAGCCAATGAATATTACAAAAATGGTGGTAATGGATGAACAGAACTTGCTTTATTTCAGGATATGGGCAGCAAAGTTTTGAATGAGCTCAAGTTTTCAGAGGGTGTTAAATAGGAGAGCAGGAAAGCACAAGCACTCTCAAGTCTAGAAGTAACAAAAGCATGATTGAAACTGCATGAGAACATAATCAAGCAACAATGAAATGGTGGCTTGGAGTAGATTTGTGATTTGCACTGAAGACAACGCATTTGATTTTCCAATATGTTGTTGCAGGAAGTTTCTGCTTCTCCAAGATTAGGTGTTGGACTAATGAGAGAAAATAGAAGGGTCAAGACAAGGAGTGGGGAAACCATAAGACCATTAGAATATGAGCAGAAATTAGGCCATTCAGTTCATTGAGTCTGCTCTGCCATTCAATCATGGATGATAAGTTTCTCAACCCCATTTTCCCACTTCCTACCTATAACTCTTGATATTCAAGAACCCTATCTATCTCAGTCTTAAATCTACTCAATGACCTGGCCTTCTGCGGCAATGTATTCCATAGATTCACCACTCTCTGGCTGAAGAAGATTCTCCTCATCTCCATTCAAAAAGGTCTTCCCTTTACTCTAAGGCCATGCCCTCAGGTCCTAGTCTCTCCTACCAACAGAAACATCTTCCCAACATCTACTCTGTCCAGGCCATTCAGTATTCTATATGTTTCAATTAGATCCCCTCTCATACTTCTAAACTCCATCGAGTATAGACCCAGAGTCCTCAAATGTTCCTCATATGCTAAGCTTTTCTTTCCTGGCATCATTCTCGTGAACCTCCTCTGAACACGCTACAGGGCTGTTACTGTACATCCTTCCTGAGATATGGGACCCAAAATTGCACATAGTACTCCAGGTAGAACTAGGTATCATCAGCAGGTTAACTCTGAAATCGTGTTTACAAATGAGTTCACTGAGAGGAAGCATGTAGATGACAAATAAGAGGGAAACCAAGGTTTGAGCCAGAAGAGAGGCCATTGCAGGTAATTCTCTAGCAATGGTGGATTAGATAAGTGTGGAACCAGACGAAACCACTTCCTCCTAGCTGGATGGTGGAGGACAGACAATGGAGAAGGATGGGTGTCATTGAACATGCCAACGTCTGCAAACCAGTTAAAAAGAATGAGAAAAATTAATTATTTTCGGTCACTCAGGATGTAACTTGTGATATTGATAGGGGCCATTTCAGTCCAATGTATGATTGAAGGGAAACTTGTTTGCTGGGATTAAAATGTAGAACAATAGATGGAATAAGAGTTAAATTGAAAGTAGAAAATACCTCTGAGATCCCATCTCATTTGTTTAAATAAAAGTTCTTTTTTATTCCAAAGTGGAAAATATGTGATCTTTAATACAGTGGAGATAATTGTCTATTGTAAGGCAGCCAGTAGCAGTTGTCGAGACTGTTTGTTTTGATTTGTTGTCGCTCATTGACATTTTACTTACCTTATAACTTACACAACGTTGCGATAGGATTAGACAGTGTGTTTGGTGATGGCAAGAATTGATTAGGACAGTGAGAATGTGCATTTCCGACAGTCAGGCAGCCTACAAAGTCACTGGAGGTTTGTTTTGACTTGAAGTGTTTCCTATTTCTGTCAGGGCACAATCAGTAGTTCATCTACCATGAGGAATCCATGTCTTTGGCAGGAGTCAAGGCGCCAGGTGTGTTCCGCAGCACATTGATGTGAGTAACTGATGTCCACAGTCTTTTATGATCTTACTTCATGCACTATTCAGATGTTAGCAGTCAATTTCAAGCACGTGCTCTGATAGTTTAAGGGTGCACATCAGAAGAAAAATATATTTCATTTATCTAGCATCTTTCTCTTCTGGGATGCCTCCAAATGATTTTATATAAAACTTATAGCATATAAAAAGGCCATTCAGCCCAATGAGTCAGTGCTTGTGTTTATGCTCCCTAAAGGGTATAACAGTCAATAGTGTCCTTTCGAAGTGCAATCACTGTTGTAACAGAGGGCAACTAGCACTTGGAATCCAACAAGATGATCTGGCTTAAATTTATTAGAATTGGAAGAACCTACAATAACAGAATGGCCTTGCCATGGAAGTGAGGTTGTCAATGGTGTGATGGTCTCCTGTGATTTACTAGTATTGTCTTGATGGGAGCCATTCTACCATGCCTCAACTCTACTAGCTTTTTATTTTCAGAGTATACAAGATAATGAGAGGAATAGATAGAGACAATAGCCAGAGACTTTTCCCCAGGGCAGGATTGATGGGTATGAGGGGTCATAGTTTTAAGATATTAGGGGAAATGTACACAGAAGATATCAGAAGTAGGTTCTTTGCGCAGACATCCGTGAATGCATGGAATGCGTTACCAGTGGTGGTGGTGGAAGCAGAGTCATTTGGGACATTTAAGTGACTGCTGGACATGCACATGGATAGCAGTGAGTTGAGGGGTGCATAGGTTAAGTTATTATATTTTACATTAGGATTAAACCTCGGCATGACTGCATGGGCCAAAGAGCCTGTTCTGTGCTGTACCTTTCTATGTTATATGTTCTATAAGGGCTGGATTTTCACCTGTGAGTTGAAGATGTACAGTGAGGAGAACTCCCAGCTCCAAAGCCCAATTTCAAGAAAATGGCTTCCCGGATTTATGGCTCACAGGCGGGCAACTTTTGAACTCAGGCCAGGAGATGTTGTTGAGTGCTGAAGTGGATTGCACAGAGGCCAATCTTGGGCCATCAACACATACAGTTAGTACAAATAATGCGGTAGCAACATTGGTGAAAGTTGCACATTAAATAAAACCATGTTATTCAAAACGCATATTCCTTTGGAGACCAACTTGAGTGTTTGGGTTAAGTTACTAAAAGCACAAAATTAATACAGACCATCAAAGTCGACATGAAGTCGTATAAAATGAATCTTGAGTCAAGAGTCATACAGCATGGAAACAGATCCTTTAGCCTAAATCATCCATGCTGCCTTAACTCGTGTATGAGGTTGCTTGTCTGAAGGTGGAAGGCTGTGGATTTTGTTCTGACTCATCGACAGATGGAAGATGAAGATTGAGGATCATCAAACTGCTCCTCTGCTGTTTTGGAGGTGGATGATGCAGTACCCCTGCAGACATTTTCCAAAAGATTATCCAGGCTTAATGAAGGCATGCAACAGCCAAAACAAGCTGATCGAACAGGAACTTGACCAGGAATGCTGAATTTTGAATCCCATTTAATCTTCATGCTGCTGGGAATTGTGTATGAGCCACATTCTCCAGAATCAGGGATCAGTCATTGGAATCATGGACAGTAAAGTAAAAATTATCTTATCGTGAAACTGTGGAAAACCTGTATTGAAGTTACTGAAATAAGCAATAAACAAAAAAAAATACTTTCAACCTTTATCCCGTCACAGTCCCTCACCCAAGCATACATGCTAGTCTTTTGTGTGGAACTTCGCCAAACATTTTCTGGAAGTTTAAATAAACCACATCCACTGGCATGTCTGCATCAACTCTATGCATTACATCCTCAAAGAATTCCAGTAGATTTGACAAGAATGATTTTCCTATCATAAATCCAATGCTGAATCTGCCAAGTACTCAGATATTAAATCTTATATAATGGACTCTAGCATTTTTCTACTGCCAATGTCAAACTTACAGGTCTATACTTCCTTATTTTCTCTCTGTCTCCCTTTTTAAACAGAGGGGTTATATTAGATCCCCTCCAATCTGTAGGAACTGTTTCAGAGTCAACAGACTTTTAGAACATGGCCAGCAATGCAGCCATAATCTCTAGAGCCACTTCCTCAAGTACTCTGGGAAGAGTTTAAGCTTTTCGTAAAAATTCTTGCCTACTTTTAAACATTCCAAAGACACCTGATCGCCCCATAAAATAGAGCATGGAACATAGAACAATACAGCGCAGAACAGGACCTTCGGCCCTCGATGTTGCAGCGACAATTTCAGCGTCAAGAAATGGAGAACACCTTATGTCTGATTGGCAGAGTCTTTTAGTATTGCTGTTAATCCTGCAAATCTTTTTTCACCCTTGACTATATGTGGGTAGCATGGTGGCACAGTGATTAGCACTGCTGCCTCATAGCGCTAGAGACCTGGGTTCAATTCCCACCTCAGGCAACTGACTGTGTGGAGTTTGCACATTCTCCCAGTGTCTGCGTGGGTTTCCTCCGGGTGCTTCGGATTCCTCCCACAGTCCAAAAATGTGCAGGTTAGGTGAATTGGCCATGCTAAATTGCCCGTAGTGTTAGGTGTAGGGGAATGGGTCTGGGTCTGGGTCGGTCTGGACTTGTTGGGCCGAAGGGCCTGTTTCCACACTGTAAGTAATCTAATCAAATCCCTCCAGACCCTTCCTATTCATATACCCATCCAAATGCCTCTTAAATGTTGCAAGTGTACCAGCCTCCACCACTTCCTCTGGCAGCTCATTCCATACATGTACCACCCTTTGCATGAAAACGTTGCCCCGGAGGTCTCTTTTATATCTTTCCCCTCTCACCCTAAACATATGCCCTCTAGTTCTGGACTCCCCAACCCCAGGGAAAAGACTTTGCCTATTTACCCTATCCATGTCCCTCATAATTTTATAAACCTCTATAAGGTCACCCCCCCCCAGCCTCCGACGCTCCAGAGAAAGTAGCCCCAGCCTGTTCAGCCTCTCCCTATAGCTCAAATCCTCCAACCCTGACAACATCCTTGTAAATCTGTTCTGAACCCTTTCAAGTTTCACAACATCTTTCCGATAGGAAGGAGACCAGAATTGCATGCA
>NC_057714.1:92218117-92268284 GCF_004010195.1 Chiloscyllium plagiosum | reverse complement strand
CTCCAACCCTGGCAACATCCTTGTAAATCTTTTCTGAACCCTTTCAAGTTTCACAACATCTTTCCAATAGGAAGGAGACAGGAATTGCACACAATATTCCAATAGTGGCCTAACCAATGTCCTGCGCAGCTGCAACATAACCTCCCAACTCCTGTACTCAATACTCTGACCAATAAAAGAACGCATACCAAACGCATACCTTCACTATTCTATTTACCTATGACTCCACTTTCAAGGAGCTATGAACCTGCACTCCAAGGTCCCTTTGTTCAGCAACATTCCCTAGGACCATACCATTAAGTGTATAAGTCCTGCTAAGATTTGCTTTCCCAAAATGCAGCACCTCGCATTTATCTGAATTAAACTCCATCTGCTACTTCTCAGCCCATTGGCCCATCTGGTCAAGATCCTGTTGTAATCTGAGGTAACCCTCTTCGCTGTCCACTACACTTCCAATTTTGCAAACTTTCATGATATCACAGCTTTGGAACTCAATGCCTCTACCAATAAAACCTAACACACCGTATGCCTTCTTAACAGCACAATCAACTTGGGTGGCAACTTTCTCGGATCTACGTACATGGACACCAAGATCCCTCTGCACATCCACACTGCCAAGAATCTTTCCATTGGCCCAGTACTCTGCCTTCCTGTTATTCTTCCCAAAGTGAATCACCTCACATTTAGCTGCATTGAACTCCATTTGCTACCTCTCAGCCCAATTCTGCAGTTTATCCAAGTCCCCCTGCAACCTGCAACATTCTTCCACACTGTCCACTACTCCACTGACTTTAGTATCATCTGCAAATTTACTAACCAATCCACCTATCTCTGTGTCTAAGTCATTTATAAAAATGACAATCAGCAGTGGTCCCAAAACAGATCCTTGTGGCACACCACTCGTAACCGGGCACCAGGCTGAATATTTTCCAACAACCACCACTCGCTGCCTTCTTACAGAAACCAGTTTCTAATCTGAACTGCTAAATCCCATGCCTCCACATTTTCTCCAGTAGCCTACCATGTAGCCTATCAAAGGCTTTACTGAAGTCCATGTGCACCAAGTCAACTGCCCTACCGTCATCCACATGCTTGGTCACCTTCTCAAAAAAACTCAGTAAAGCTTGTAAGACACGACCTGCCCTTGACAAAACCATGTTGACTATCTCCAATCAAATTGTTGCTTGCTAGATTATTATAAATCCTATCTCATATAATCCTTTCCAAAACCTTTCCTACAACAGAAGTAAGGCTCACTGGTCTATAATTACCTGGGTCATCTTTGCTGCCCTTCTTGAACAAGGGCACAACATTTGCAATCCTTCAGTCCTAAACCTGTAGACAATGATGACTCAAAGATCAAGGCCAAAGGCTCTGCTATCTCCTCCCTAGCTTCCCAGAGAATCCTCAAATAAATTCCATTGGGCCCAGGAGACTTATCTACTTTTATACCTTCTCGAATTGATAACACTTCCTCCTTACTAACCTCGATCCTTTCTAGTCTAATAGCCCGTATCTCAGGCTTCTTCTCTGCAATATTCTCCTTTTCCTGAGTGAAAACAGATGAGAAATATTCGTTTAGCACCTTTCCAATCTCTACAGGGTCCACACACAACTTTCTACTTCTGTCTTTGACTGGCTCTTTACCTACCCTAATCATCCTTTTATTCCTCACATACCAATAGAAAGCTTTAGGGTTCTCCTTTATTCTACCTGCTAAAGACTGCTCATGTCTCCTCCTTGCTCTTCTTACCTCTCTCTTTAAATCCTTCCTAGCTAATCTGTAACTTTCCATTGCCTCATCTGAACCATCTTGTCTCAACATCATAAGCCTCACTCTTCCACTTAACAAGAGATATAGTTTTTTTCATAAACCACAGTTCCCTTACCTTATCACTTCCTCCCTGCCTGACAGGGACATACCTATCAAGGAAACGCAATATCTGTTCCTTAAACAAGATCCATGTTTCAATTGTCCCATCCCCTGCATTTTGCTACCCCATTCAATGCCTCCTACATCTTGCCTAATCGCATTATAATTGCTCTTCTCCCATCTATAACTCTTGCCCTGTGGCATGTACTTATCCCTTTCCATCACTAAACTGAACGTAACCGATTTATGGTCATTCTCTCCAAAGTGCTCACCTGCCACTAAATCAAACACCTGGCCTGTTTCATTACCAAGCACCAGATCCAGTGTGGCCTCCCCTCTTGTTGGCTCTTGGACACATTGTGTCAGGAAACCCTCCTGCACACATTGGACATAAACTGATCCATTCAATGTACTAGAGTTACAGCATTTCCAGTCAATGTTGGGGAAGTTAAGGTCCCCCATAATGACCAGCCTGTTCCTTTCACTCCTACCCAGAATCATTTCGCCAATCATCTCCTCCACATCCCTGGAACTTTGTAGAGGCCTATAAAAAACTCCCAGCAGGGTGATCTCTCCTCTCCTGTTTGTAACCTCAGCCCATACCACCTCAGTAGACAAGTCCTTGTCAAAAGTTCTTTCAGCCACCGTTATACTGTCCTTGACTAATAAAGCCACATTTCCCTTCTTTTACCACCTTCCCTGATCTTAACGAAAGATCTAAACCTGGAACCTGCAACATTCATTCCTGACCCTGCTCTATCCATGTCTCCAAAATGGCCATAACATCAAAGTCCTAGGTTACTATCCATGCTGCAACCTCACTTACCTTATTCTGGATACTCCTGGCATTGAAGTAGACACACTTCAAACCAGCTTGCTGTCTGCTAGCACATTCCTGTAACTGTGAAATCCTGTCCATGTCCTCCCTACTCTCATCCTCCTGTGTATTGGAACTACACCACAGGTTCCCATCCCCCTGCTGAGCTAGATTAAACCCACCCAAATATCAGTAGTAAATTTCCCACCCAGGATATCTGTATCCCTCCAGTTCAAGTGAAGACCGACTGTTTGTAGAGGTCCGACTTCCCTAGAATGAGCTCCAATTATCCATAAACATGAAACCCTCCCTTCTGCACCATCCCTGCAGCCATGTGTTCAGCTGATATCTCTCCCTGTTCTTCACCTCGCTATCACGTGGCATGGGTAACAAACCAGAGATAACAACTCTGTTTGTTCTGGCTCTCAGCTTCCACACTGAAATCCTGCCTTACGTCCCTATCCCTGTTTATACCTATGTCGTTGGTACCTATGTGGAGCAAGACTTGGGGCTGGTCACCCTCTCCCTTCAGGACCCCAAAGACACAATCCAAGACATCACGGACCTGGGAGGCAACACACCAAATGTGAGTCTCTTTCGTTCCCAACAAACCTTCTATCTAACCCTCTAACTATTGAGTCCCCAATGACTAACACTCTCCTCCTTTCCCTCCTTCCCTTCTGTGCAACAGGAACACTCTGTGCCGGAGATCTGCACCCCAAAGCATGCCTCTCGTAAGTCGTCGCCCCAACAGTATCCAAAATGGTATACTTGTTTTTCATAGGAACAACCACAAGAGATCCCTGTACTGACTGTTTTCCCCCCTTCTTGCAGTTTCCCAGCTTTCTTCTGGCCTAGGAGTAACTACTTCTCTGTAACTCTTATCTATCACAGACTCTGCCTCCCGAATGATCTGAAGTTCATCCAGCTCCTGCACCAGTTCTCTAACATGCTCTTGGAGGATGACAGTTGGGTGCACTTCCTGCAGATGCACATAGATGGGACACTAATGGTGTCCCTCACCTCAAACATCATGCAGGAGGGACATTCCTCTCCCTGCACTGCCAACCCTGCTAGTCCCCATATAAGAAAGTAGAAAGGAAGAGAAGCTTACCTGATGTGTCACTGGTGTTTAAGGTTCATGGAGATGGATGGGTGGGAGACCCTACAAGGGTAGGTTCTTGGGTTTAGAAAACACTCACTTCTATAACTGAGGGGAAAAAAAAGAGTCCCTCCTTTCCCAGGAACCTCTGGGGCAAGCTTTTAAGGATTTAAATTAGTGACTCACCTTTCCCAGCAGGCCCCTGGTCCAAGCTCCCGCTCTTCCTGCTGCTGAAAACAGAAATGGAGGGCTCCCAAGATCATTGCCAAAGGAGGACTCTATCTGTCCAAATGGGTACCCTTGCTATCCAAAGAGGTGCACAAGGTTCAGATTTCCTCTTAGCAGGTATACATTGGACATTTTGAGTTTCAACTTCTGGCTGCCCAAAACCACGAGATAGCCAATGAGTTAAATGGTCAGCTGCCTCAGTGAGCCCTGTATGCTCAAATCCTGACCCGACTCCATTCCCATCCTGTGAAATTCAAAAGTGTGATGTTCAGAGGTAGGACTTGCAATATCCAGACTTGTTTGCCATGTCAAGCTGAACTTTCTCGTAATTCTCCAACTGGCTTTAGCACGGGGCTCGGGAATACATTGGATGCCATTAATTCAAACCTGACTTCTTGGGCAAAGCCAATAACCCAAATTGTGGATAATAGTTTTGTAGGGAACACTTCCTATTGTTTTGAGTTTATCAGTTTATTTTGCAGATTGCATTTCACCAGCCCATTGATCAATGAGCTATCAAGAAATATTCCATATTGTCTAATCGCAAATGAAACTTAAATTCAACAAGAGGAGCCAAAACTTAAGTCTGTTTATTGGAAAGGGAACTGCTATCTAAATAACAAATTGCAAGGGGCATGGAATGTGTTTTTATCAGCTGTTGCTCTCAGCTGTGGCTCCCCTTCACTTCTCCAGCACTCTGGTTTTTAAATAGTACACTCCTTCACAACCCTTAGCTTTGCTTAAGTGTCCGACTACTATTTTAGGTCCTCATACTGCAGCCAATTCTCCTCATCTCACATGCAGAAAACAAATTGAAGATGTAAGGGATTGAATGGCCTTTGTTTGTGTTGCACCATGTTAGTGTTTGGTGTATGGGCCTTAATAATGAGTACTAAGTTATTGCATTCACAATTGTGTCGTAGACTCTGATCTGTGCAGTGACTTTCATTTGATGCTTCTCTAGTGGGTTGTACATCAGCCTCTCAGCTTACACACAGGAATATTTAAAGAGGACCCAATGGAGTCGATGTTTAGTACTGGATAAACATATGTTTTATCTTAAAAGTAAAAACTGAAAGTGCTAGAAAGACTGAGCAAGTCTGACAGCGCCTCTGGAGAGTGAAGCAGAGTTCATGTTTTGAGATGAACTTTTTATCCTGTCCTTTATTATTTTTCATATTGTGAAAACAAAAGACTTTCATTTTTATGGTGATTTGCATGACCACGAGATGATTCAAAGTGTCTTACAATGAATTAAGTGCATTTTAAGTGTAGTCATTGCTGTAATGAAGAAAACACAGCACCAAGGTTTCACAAACGGCAATGTCTTAATGAACTATGATTTTGGTAGAATGTTCAATATTGGCAAGCACACTAGGGATAACTGCCTTGAAATTGTGCTTTGCAGTTTTTTACATCTACCTGACTTAGCAGATGAAACCTTGGTTAAGTACCGCATTCAAAAGAACAGCACTCCCTCAGTACTGCAGAGATGAGTCTTGCACTCAAATCCTGGAGGAGGACTCAAATCCACAACTTTGAGGTTCATAAGCAAATGCTCTATCAACAGAGCCAAGTCTGAAATTGGCTAAGGGCATCATACTCGTCTTTTCCTACCCATCCTCTTTGTGTGATTGTTGGCAGTCATGTAGAGTCTGCCTTGGTAATTCCTGCCATAAGTAGGGAAAATGTGTTGGGTAGGTTAGAGGTTACTAAGGTGGACAAATCCTGAGGACCAGATGGAATCTATCACAGGTTGCTGAGGGAAGTGAGAGAGGAAATAGCTGGAACCCTGACAGATATCTTTGTAGCATTCTTAAACACAGGTGAGGTGCCAGAGGGCCGAAGAGTTACTCATGTTGTCCTCCTGTACAAGAAGGATAGTTGGGATTTTCCAGGTAATTACAGACCAGTGAGCCTGATGTCAGTGGTGGAAAGGTACTGAGGGATAAAATCTATTTATATTTAGAAAAGAATGGGCTTATCAGTGATGGACAACATGGTTTTGTGGGGGAGATCGTGCCTTACCAGCTTAATAGAGTTCTTTGAGGAAGTGACCAAGTTGATAGATGAAGGAAGGGCTGTAGATCTCATATATATGGACTTTAGCAAGGCATTTGATAAGATTCCACAAGGTAAACTAATGGAGAAAGTGAAGTCACATGGTGTGCAGGGTGTTCTGGCTAGGTGGATGAAAAAATGGTGGAGCAACAGGAGACAAAGAGTAGTCGTTGAAAGGAGTTTCTCAAAATGGAGAAAGGTGGCCAGTGGTGTTCCACAGGGGTCAGTATTGGGGCCACTGTTGTTTGTGATATACATAAATGATCTGGAAGAGGGCAATGTTGATATGATCAGCAAGTTTGCAGATGACACAAAGATTGGTGGTGTAGCAGAAAGCAAAGGGGACTGTCAAAGAATGCAGGAGGATGTAGATAGACTGGAGAGTTGGGCAGAGAAGTGGCAGATGGAGTTCAATCCAGGCAAATGTGAGGTGATGCATTTTGGGAAGTCTAATGCGACAGCGAAGTATACAGTAAATGGAAGAGCCTTGAGAAAAGTTGATGAGCAGAGACATCTGAGGGCTCAGGTCTATTGTACCATGAAGGTGCTTGCAAAGGTGGATAGAGTGATCAAGAAGGGATATGGTATGCTTGCCTTCATCGGATGGGCTATTGAATATAAGAGCTGGCAGATCATGTTAAAATTGTACATGACATTGGTTCGGCCACATTTAGAATACTGTGTACATTTCTGGTCACCACATTACCAAAAGGATGTGGATACTTTGGAGAGGGTGCAGAGAAGGTTTACAAGGGTATTGCCTGGTACGGAAGGTGCTAGCTATGAAGAGAAGTTGAATAGGTTAGGTTTGTTTTCATTAGAAAAAAAGGAGATTGAGGGTGACTTGATTGAGGTCTATAAAATCATGAAGGGTATAGATAGGGTAGATAGAGATAAGCTTTTTCCCAGGTTGAAGGATTCAATAACGAGAGGTCATGCTTTCAAGGTGAGAGGTGAAAAGTTTAAGGGAGATACACATGGCAAGTACTTCACACAGAGGGTGGTAAGTGCCTGGAACGCATTGCCAGCAGAGGTAGGAGAGGCAAGCATGGTAGATTCATTTAAGAGGCGTCTGGACAGGTGCATGATTAGGTGGGGAGCAGATATTTAGGAATTGGACAGTAGATTTGGATCGGCTCAGGCTTCGAGGGCCGCAGGGCCTGTTCCCGGGCTATAAATTTTCTTGGTTCTTTGTTCTTTGTTCTTGAAACCAATCATAATGAGGCTGGATTTGATTTGATCAATTTTCAAATGGGCAATACACAACATCCTCTTGAGAAGCCATTGATGGATCCACTCCATTTTGGTTTGAGTTCTTAGTACAATTCAGTTGGTAGGCAGCCAGCAACATATGACTTCCAGTGAACACATTTCTAATTTGGAATCTTAAAATTGGACAAGATTAGATTATCTACAGTGAGGACATAGGCCATTTGGCCCAACACGTCCACACCGACCCCCACCCAGCCCCATTTCCCTACCCTATAATTACCCATGACTAATGCACCTAACACTATGGGCAATTTAGCATGGCCAATTCTCCTAACTTGCACATCTTTGGAATGTGGGTGGAAACCAGAGCACCCAAAGGAAACCCACACAGACACAGGGAGAATGTGCAAACTCCTCATTGTCCTACACCCAAGGCGGGAATCAAATTCAGGTCTCTGGTGCTGTGAGGCAGCAGTGCTAACCACTGAGCTACTGTGCTGCCAAATAGGGAAAATGTAAAGGGTCCCACAGAAACACACCAAAAGACACCAGGAGTGGAAAAAAGTAATACTTTACAATGACTATATCTGAACTGCAAAATCTACAGCAGTAACTGCTTTAAACATGGAAGCAGTTAGTCTGAAAATTTTAAAGTAACAGGCCATAGGATTATATTCTGAACATCCACCTCGCCTTCTCTGACTACAACAGAGAAACCTCTCAATTATAGTTCTTAAATGGCCATTTTCTGCACTGTGCCACCTCTGATTTGTAGTGGTGAGAAGGATCAGATGGAGGGCAGGCCGGAATGAAAATGATATCAAAAGTCTTATCATTGACATCTGATCCCAATGTGTGTATAAGCACAATAATTCTTTCCATTCCCTCTGGGGGCTTTGGTCACTCAGATAAAGATATATCTGCAAATTGGTACAGAGGAAACTGAATGATATGTTGGCTTGATTATCAGCTCATTTTTAAGTTAGAATGGTTTATAGCAGCACCAAATTTGGTGTTGCCCCACTGATATTTCAATTTTTCCAAAGATAAGCCGAATAGAATGTTAAAGGTATTCAATGCATTTGTTTAACAAGTGAAACAATCGCACTTACTGAAAAGTGTGTTGCTGCATCAAAGGAGCAGGAGAATCGACTGTTTCAGGCATAAGCCCTTCTTCCTGAAATGTCGATTCTCCTGCTCCTTTGATGCTGCCTCACCTGCTGCGCTTTTCCAGCAACACATTTTTCAGCTCTGATCTCCAGCATCTGCAGTCCTCACTTTCTCTTAAACAATCTCACTTACCCAACCCCCCTCCCAATTGCCTACAAAGCACTAATGAAGCCAGGTTTCACAGAGATTCCACAATATCGCACATGGGTATCTGCTGGTGTCATGCATCATTTGCTTTGTTATGACTTACTTATCCACATGAACCTCACAGAATAACATTTGAAAGCTTGTTACAGTGTTAAACAATGTGCCTGCTTGTTTAGTTGAATAGCTCAGCTTATGAGTATTTCTTGTTATTCAGAGATTATTTCATTTTGCTGTTTTACTAAAGAGACTATTCTTCAAGTTAAACAATCAATAATCACTGCTTTAGAATTTAATAGAATCTACTTCTTAATATCTCTGTTATTGTTGCTCCTGTTGCATTTTCAAAAAGTTTCAGCATTTCAATTGTTTCCAGCCGATTTTGTAAGATGCAAATTTCACTGGACAGCATTGGCATATGTGCTTGTTTTTAAAGGGACATATGATTTAAGAAACTTGTGCTTTGAATACAGCTTTCCAAAACCTCACTAAAGTGACTATGTTCGAAATAGGGCCATGAAAGGATATTACATCATTTCTCTGCTGGCTCTTTCCTAGAATGATCCAAAATTAATTTTACAATGATTGTTGACAAGTGTTCAATAGTCAAAGGGTAACAACAGTTCATATTTGTTTATCAGGGGTACTGATTGACTTGAAACAATTTCTTCCCATCCCTACCCAAGAACAGTGGTAATGCAACCAATGGCACATTGGCTATTTTACCTGTTTCTACACAGTCATAGAAACATAGAAAATAGGTGCAAGCATAGGCCATTCGGCCCTTCAAGGCTGCGCTACCATTTGACATGATCATGGCTGATCATGCGATCTCAGTATCCCATTTCTGCTTTCTCCCCATTCCCCTTGATCCCTTCAGCCACAAAGGCCACATCCAGCTCTCTCTTGAATATATCTTAATGCACTGGCCCAACAGCTTTCTGTGGTAGACAATCCTACAGGTTCACAACTCTCTGAGTGAAGAAACTCTTCCTCATCTGAGTCCTGAATGCTTTACCCCTTATTCGCAGATTTTGACCCCAAGTTTTGGACTTCCCCAACATTGGCATCATTTTCCCCACATCTGAACTAGCCAATCCCATCAGGATTTTGTATGTTTCTATGAGATCCCCTCTCAGTCTTCTTAATTCCAGCAAGTTCAAGCCCAGTCAATCCAATTTTCATTCCTGTGGTAGTCCTGGAGTCAAAGCTTGGGATCATCCTGGTCTGTTTGACTCAGGGTTAGCACTGATCCATCATAGTACTTTAACAGGATGAAGCATCAAATTCAATGGTCAGTTATTCATCATTTGTCAACAAATTTGTTCACACTGAGAAACAGATTCTTAAAATTGACAGCCTGACTTTTCAACTTCATTGGCACAAACGTACTTTGTGCAGAGCTGCATAACCATGGAAATGAGTCACTGAACTAATTGTGTGGCTTTGTGTGTGGCACACATTAGTTTTAAATTTCCTGATACATTCTACAGTTGTTGGGAAATTCCAAGACTAAAGCTATATTCCAAGATTTATGAGCAGATGTTATCAAACTTTCTTGGTGAGATAGAATTCGCTTACTGGAGATCAGCTCCATGAGCCTCGCTAGATTAACCTTTCAGTGATACTCATTGTATCTATGCAAAGTGAGCGACTAAATGGAGCCATTGTTAATTCTTTCAAACTGATACCTCACTCGACTCTGCAACTCATTGTTGCATTCACTGTCTAGATTCATTAAGAAGGTCGCCATGTAGAAATTTCAAAGGAAAGCAACAATCTCATTTTAGATTGATCCCACTGAAAAAGAATAGTTCTCCAATTTCAGTTTTGAGAATCACTTCTTAATTGTCTGAAAGGCAATCACTATTACCTCATGCTCAATGATACACATTTGGACTTTTTATGAAACAAAGATAAATGAAGATACATGACACAAAGATAGGTGGAGGGACAGATGGTGTTGAGAAACTGGGGAGGATGTGGAAGGACTAGCCCAAACTGGGACAGTGGGCAAAGAAGTAGCAGATGGCAAAGAATGTGGGAAAGTGTAAGGTTATGCACTTTAGTAGGAGCAATTGGGGCATATTTTCTAAAAAGGGAAAGGCTTCAGAAGGCTGAAGCACAAACCAACTTGGGAGTCCGAGTTCAGGATTCTCTTAAGGTTAACATGCAGGGTTAGTTGGCAGTTAGGAAGGTAAACGTAATGTTAGCATTCATTTTGAGAGGATTAGAACACAAGAGCAGAGAAAACTGCTGAAGCACAGGTCAGACCGCTGGAATGTTGGGAGCAGTTTTGCGCCCCATACTGAAGGAAGGATGTGCTGGCCTTGGAGGGGTCCAGAATGATCCCAGGGATATCTGAGGAGCTGTTGAAGAATCTTGGCCTGTGCTTGATTGAGTTTAGAAGGACGGGGGATGCGTGGTATATGATTGAAACTCACAGAATACTGAGAGGCCTGGATGGACTAGCCATCAAAAAGATGCTTTCACTAGTAAGAGACTAGGACCCGAGGGCAGAACTTCAGAATGAAGGGATGACCCTTTAAAATGGAGATGAAGAGGAATTTCTTTCGCCAAATGGTGGTGAATCTGTGGAATTCATTACTTCAGAGGCTGTGGAGGTCAAGTAATTATTGCCTTTAAGACAGAAATAGAAAGGTCTTGATTGATGAGGGGATAAAGAGTTATGGGAAGATGGCAGGAAAATGGGGTTGAGAAACAGATCAATCATGATCGACTGGCAGAGCAGACTCGATGGGCCAAATGGCCTAATCCTGCTCCTATGCCTTATGTTCTTCTGTAAGATGCGTAATTTATCAATATTTTAATATTTATTTTAGAGTCATTTTCACCTTGCTGTGTGTGGATTTTGATCCGTATGTCTGAATGAGTTGACTGCTTAATTTGTAACTATTTCTGTAGCCATGGTGATTAATTTTTAAAAAGGATAAGGGAGATACTTGTTGCATGCTCATGGCAAATCATGTACACTGGGAGATGTTTTATGAGCAAACAAAATAAATATATGTGTGTTAGGCTTTCAGTTAAAAAGATCAGTTTTATTTTGTTTACTTTTGATTCTGGGAAACATTGAGAGCTTATGAATTTAGCAGGATTTGCAGAAGGTTCAGAGTCATAGAGTCATAGAGATGTACAGCATGGAAACAGACCAACTCATCCGTGCTGACCAGATATCCCAACCTAATCTAGTCCCACTTGCCAGCATCCCTCCAAACCCTTCCTATTCATATACCCATCCAGATGCCTTTTAAATGTTGCAATTGTACTGTACCAGCCTCCACCACATCTTCTGGCAGCTCATTCCATACACGTACCACCCTCTGTGTGAAAAGGTTGCCCCTTAGGTTTCCTTTATATCTTTCCCCTCTCACCATAAACTATGTCCTCTACTTCTGTACTCCCCCACCCCAGGGAAGAGACTTTGTCTATTTATCTTGTCCATGCACCTCATGATTTTATAAATATCTATAAGGTCACCCCTCAGCGTTCAACGCTCCAGGGAAAAAAGCCCCAGCCTATTCAATCTCTCCCTGTAGCTCAAATCCTCCAACCCTGGCAATATGCTTGTAAATTTTTTCTGAACCCTTTCAAGATTCACAACATCTTTCCGATAGGAAGGAGACCAGAATTGCACGCAATATTCCAAAAGTGGCCTAACCATCGTCCTGTACAGCCACAACATGACCTCCCAACTCTGATATTCAGTGTTCTGACCAATAAAGGAAAGCATACCAAATGCCTTCTTCACTATCCAGCTACCTGCGACTCCAATTTCAAGAAGTTATGAACCTGCAGTCTAAGGTCTCTTTGTTCAGCAACACTCCCTAGGACCTTACCATTAAGTGTATAAGTCCTGCTAAGATTTGCTTTCCCAAAATGCAGCACCTTACATTTATCTAAATTAAACTCCATCTGCCCCTCCTCAGCCCAATGGTCCAGCTGATCAAGGTCTCACTGTAATCTGAGGTCACCTTCTTCACTGTTCACTAACACCTCCAATTTTGGTGCCATCTACAAACTTACTAACTATACCTCGTATGCTCACATCCAAATCATTTATATAAATGATGAAAACCAGTGGACCCAGCACCGATCCTTGTGGCACTCCACTGGTCACGGGCCTCCAGTCTGAAAAACAACCCTCCACCACCACCCTCTGCCTTCTATCTTTGAGCCAGTTCTGTCTCCAAATTCTCCTCATATTCCAAGAGTTTAGGTTTAAGGAGTTTTAAGTTTAAGGTACCAGACTGGAAGTGTTGGTTAAAACCCTGAGTGATGTATTTAAAGCTGAGAAAGTCTATGCTCAACTGTAAAAATGGTTCGTGGAAGATGTGATCAAATTCTTCAAACCACAAAATTGGATCGCACCTAAGTCAAATGATTTGTTTAATATTGAAGAGAATTATATCAAGTGTTTGGGTGCTATAAAAGAGTGTTGTTGGGATTAGTGGGATTGTAGTTTAGATTTTAGATTTTTTTTTGTGGGCGGCACGGTGGCACAGTGGTTAGCACTGCTGCCTCACAGCGCCAGAGACCCGGGTTCAGTTCCCACCTCAGGCGACTGACTGTGTGGAGTTTGCACGTTCTCCCCGTGTCTGCGTGGGTTTCCTCCGGGTGCTCCGGTTTCCTCCCACAGTCCAAAGATGTGCAGGTGAGGTGAATTGGCCATGCTAAATTGCCCGTAGTGTTAGGTAAGGGGTAAATGTAGGGGTATGGGTGGGTTTCGCTTCGGCAGTGCGGTGTGGACTTGTTGGGCCGAAGGGCCTGTTTCCACACTGTAATGTAATCTAATCTAATCTAATCTAATCTAGTTTACTTTGTGTTTTGAAACCTTTTAAACTTTTGCTATATGTTAATAGTTTGATTTATTCTATTTTATCTTTATTTAGTTTGTGCAATAAACTTCTGTTTTACTATTAAAATATATCTGCAAAATTATTTATGTATGTTTCAGTGAAAAACCACATCTTTAAAAACAATGAAAAACAAAACATTAATGTCTCAAGATAGCAGTGGTTAATTTGTGGAACTCATTGTTGCAGAGGGCTGTGGAGACCAAGTGATTGAGAATAGTTAAACATAACATCCATGATTGAATGGTGGAGTAGACTTGATAGGCTGACTGGCCTAATGCTGTTCCTTTATCTTATGACCTTATGATATTATGAAACTTGTGAATTCAGTCATCTTCAAAAGGAATAATGTTGCCAAAAGTAATATTCTAGTCTATCTAAACCAATTCCATTATGGTTGGACTCAGGTTCAGACTGGTATGATCAAAAATCCCTGAATCTAACAAATGTATCTGATTCAAAATTTGTTAATCATGGTACATTTGGGAGGTACAATAGAGATCTCAATGTTAATTAAGACCACACATGTCCAACTTCATAATATTGCTAGACCTAGTCTCTGTCTTACCTTCACTCACACCATTGTTATTTCTAGACTTGACTACTTTAACACATTTTGGCTGGTCTTCCACATTCTACCCTTCCTAAACTTGAGGTCATCCAAACCTCTGCTGCATATCTCTTCACTCACAACAAATCGTGTTCACTTATCACCCCTGTTCTCACAGACCAACACTGGTCATGCAATATCTTGATTTTGAAATTCTCATTTGTTTTCAAATCCCTCAATAGCCTAATACCTCCTGATGAAAATAATCTCCTCTAACCTCACAACACTTTAGGAAATCTCCACTTACCTTATTTTGGCCTACTGAGAATCTGTAATTTTAACTGCTCCACTGCCTTCAGTGACAAGGCTGTGACCTTTGGAATGATTTCTGTTATGACATGGGGTAAACTCTCCTGCTTAATCTAAACCAGCAACACAGAAAAGATTTATCCCATGCAGTAATCTGTCAAAATTTGAGAGGCCAAAAACTATTCAAAGTAAAAATTAACAAATTCATTTCTTAAAGCATAACAGAATAATCAACTGACAACTATTCACAACTCCTTCCTCTAACCTATCTTTTACCTTCCTCTTCTACAATACTGGTCCGATAAAACCCCCGATTAAGATTGACAAAACAAGACTTTTTTAATCTCAAAACCAGGCAGCTTTCTATTCTCTCTGTATTCCTGCCTTCTTTTCTTCTTCTGAGGGATTCTGCTTCACAGGTTACTGATTTATAAAGGCACCTGTCAGAGACCTATTTTTCTGGGCAGTCTGCAGATGTCTTTGGCTTAGTAGTTCTCCTCCCAGCTGTTCAATTTTCTCCAGTCTTACAGCCCCCAAAACATCGGATTGTGTCATTGGCTTTTAAGATTGTCAATTTACTCAATTCAAATGGAATTTGGTATCTTTGGGGTATACCTTAAACCAATTGGACAAATTCAAATTTGTTTTTTTTGTCTCTAGCAACTCAGCCAGTGCTATCTGTTCTGAACCAAATGTTACATTGTATCTTATTGAGAACAATTGGTTCTGTCACTGCTAGCTTTTAACTCTCTTAAAGATACAGTACACCCAAATCTTCATAACATTTCACTACACCTCTCTTCATCTCTACCTCATCTTTCACTTTCACACCACTTCCTAAAACTACATCTTTGAAAATGCTTTGGTTATGGTTCTTAATATCTCCTTTTCATGCCTCAATACCATATTTTATTTGGTAATGCTCCTCTGAAGCATCTTCAGATTTTCATTCATTATCAGTGATTTATAGATGTAAGTTGTTGTTGTAAACAACTGTCCACTTATACCAACCAGAGAACTAGATGGCAATAAAATAAAAAATTAAAAGCTTTTCATATGGAAATTGAGACTCGTAATTTTGCACAGATCCTCTCCAGTGTTTTTTTTAATTCATTGATAGGATGAGGGCATCACTGGCTAGGCCAGAATTTGTTGCCCATCCATAATTGCCCAGAGGGCAGTTAGGAGTCAATCACATTGCTGTGGGTCTAGAGTTACATGTAGGCCAGACCAAGTAAAGACGGCAGCTTCGCATTTGTGTACAGTTGGGTTTTTCTGACAATCGACAATGGATTCTTAATTCCAGACAATCAATTAAAATTAAATTCAAATTCTACCATGATGAGATTTGAACCCCAGAACATCATATGGGCCTCTGGATTAACAGTCCAGCAATAATACGACTAGGCCTTTGCCTTCCCCTTAGGGAAATGGCAATGCAAGCTTGAATTTTGAAGTTCTACCTCTGAACATAGCACCTACAAATTTTGCAGAGTGTTTTTGGAATGGAATAAAGGTATGTTCTGAGTTGCATATCCATTGTGCAGATGGGCAACTGTTCATCTTAAAGACACTTGCCTCAGTTTGAGCTGATGTTGCTATTGGGATGTCCAAAACGACTTATACTTTAAATGTGGCAGAAGATGATTTCAAGCTGACAGAGTTCTTTGGAAGATAAGTGTATCCCTTTGTAGAGATAAAGCGATATTCAGAAATGCTAAAAGTAGACATGAATGTGCATAAAGTGCATATAAATTGAGTGGAATTGTCAACTGATTTGAATGACCAAAGGAGCTGTCAAAAAAAACTGTGTAAAGGTTGTGCAATCTGTTAGGGAATATAAATGCTTTAATTATTTGAAAAAGAAAACACTATTCAACATTTTAAAACGTATTGATTGCTATTTCACTCTTTATAGTAGCATAAGCATGAGAATCATCATTATGTGATTAATGCTGAATGACTAATTTCACAACCTTTCTTTCTCAAAATAAGGTGTAAGTCAATTTAAATTAGATTCCCTACAGTGTGGAAACAGGCCCTTCGGCCCAACAAGTCCACACCGGACCTCTGAAGAGTAACCCACCCAGACCCATTTCTCTCTCACTAATGCACCTAACACTATGGCCAATTCACCTAACTTGCACATCTTTGTACTGTAGGAGGAAACCCACACAGACACAGGGAGAATGTGCAAATTCTACACAGACAGTCACCCGAGGCTGGGATCAAATCAGGGACCCTGGTGTTGTGAAGCAGCAGTGCTAACCACTGAGCCACCGTGCCGCCCCATTGTGATGTGATTGACAGTTCCAAGTGGTCATAAACTCTTTAAAGTTGGACTATAAATTCCATTGTTTGCTTTTATAAGGGAGTAAAGAATGTTAAATATATTAAAGTTTTTTTTAATCAGTAAGTGTTATTTATTAAAAAGTGAATTCATCAATAGAAATCAATTCCTGGATATTCTCACATGGTGGATATTTGATGAGTTGACATTAGTATGTGTAAAATGTGGTAGGTAAGTGCATGTGTTGGCACTAAGTTGACATATGGTCTAAAAGGGGACATGGGGATGAATTAGAGGGACATAGGTTTCCATGGATTCTTATTTTGGGTCATGCAGTGTGTAGAGACCTTGGTTGGCCAAGAAGAGGGATAGGGATAGGTTAGGACCATGGGTTTCCTTAGAAGGCCTAAGGATCGAGGGGCTTAGTAATCAGGCATCGGTTGGTATGTATAGGCCATTGGAACAAGAATAGGGGACATAAATTGGCATGAAAGGTCAAGGGATCAAGGGAGGGTGCAGATATTAGCTGGCATGGGAAATAAGTGGGGGATGAGGGATGAATTTCTTTTGCTTGTTTTTCTGTTTCTCAATAGAGACATTCAAAATTAATGGAGCAGATAGGAAGAAATTTGCATCATTAGCCTCAAAGCATTTTCCACACATTTTCCAGCCTCTCCTGCACCATCTACATCTCCCCATAAATATCAGGGTCATTCAGTCAACATATTCATCTTGCTTGTTTTTGGCTGAGAAAATGGAGGTGGGTTTTTCACATCTCTGCTTCACAAAACATTTAATCACAACACTGTGTCCTGCAGCTGATTCAGTCAGTGTGATTCACTATCACATAAGTACCCCGCTAACTGGAGAAAACACACAGAATATTTTGGAATCAAGTTTCTTCTGCTGTTAATTTTACCACAAAATGATGCAAGTATAAAATAGGAACTCAGAAGGAACATCCAATCAAACTGGCAAATGTGACACACTCCTCTGCATTGTCTTGTACACTTAAAAATGGAGCTCCAGCACAACCAGTACATTTATTACCAAGTATGACTGGTATTTTACAGGTTTATCTCCCAATTTTTACTCAAAGCAATATTTGGCTAAAATTAGCAGCATGAGAGAAATATATCTTCTATCACCAAAACATTTACCAAAAAGAAATAAGATGTCTGAATTACCATGTTAATGTAAAAATTCTTACTTGCTCTAGTTGGTCACCGTGCATCCCCAATTGATACCACCAAAAAAATGACAAACCACTCACTCAGCTGGTTATTTTTTCATGAACTGCAATCACACTCTACTTTATAGAATCTGCTACAATTCATCAGTACTAATGATTTAAAGAGAATCCGTTGTCAAAACTTAAGGTAAAAATGAGAGGCTGTTTGTCTTTTCCATGCTTGTCACACAAAAAAGAGCCATTCAACTTAACGCCACTGTTCCATAATGATCTGTAGATCTGTAGGTTATGACACTTCAAGCATATATCCAAGTATTTTTTTTAAATGAAGTTAGAGTTTCTACCATAAGCATGCTTTCAGGCAATGAGTTGGAGACTCTTGGCATCCTTTGGGTAAAAGAGAATCTCCTCAGTCCCCTACTAATCCTTCTACCAATTATATTTAGTCTATATTTTCTAGGTATTGGCCTCTCTGCTAAGACAATGGGCCCTTCTACGCACCCTATCAAGGCCCCATATATCTCAATTAAACCTTCTCCCAGCTGCCTCTGTTCCTAAAAAAACGCCGCCTATCCAATCTCTTGTCACTGCTAAAATGTTCCATTCCTGACAACAACCTTGTAATTCTCCTCTATTCCCTTGCCAATGTGATAACATCCTTCCTGTTGTGTACTGACAACAGCTGCACAGAGATTTCCAGCTGGAAACAAACTTGTCTGTTATACAAGTATAGCAAAAACCTCCTAGCTCTTGCACTATATGCCTTAGCTAATAAAGGAAGGTAACCCATGTGCCTTCTTAAGCACTTTATCTCTTTTTCCTTCAACTAACTGATATCTGTTGACATATACTCCCTTATACTTCTCAGAAACTTGTTATTAATTGTGTATTCCCTTGACTTGTTCACCCTCTCCAAGTGTCATTGTCTCACATTTCACCAGATTGAATTCCTGTTGTCACTGTTAATTTCACCTGACCAATCCATGATATCTTCCTGTAGGCTAAAGCTTTATTCCTCACTATCAAGCACATGGACAATTGTTTCATTTGCAAACATTGCAATTAAACCATTAATGTCACAGAAAGCCATGTCCAGGACTTTACTGAGCCCTGAAGTATCCCACTGGAAACATCCTTCAAATCACAAAACCTCCCATAGACTTATTGACCCTTGCTCCCTTTGCTAGATCCAATTAGTTAATTTCCCTTGGACCAGTGCACTTTTATATTGCTATCCAGTTTAACGTGTGGGACCATGTCAAAAGCATCATTGAAATCCAGAGGTGAATAATGTTAGAAGCACTGTACTCATCAACTTTCCTTGTCACCTGTCCAAATAATTTAAATCGTATGATTTCTTGCAAGCCAGCAAACTTGGAAAATGAAGCCACCATTATCATGCTGTAGTTGGCCTGAGCCAGCAGAGAATGAGACTTCTGCCCTTCCATTGGAAGAAGTCCCACCATTGAGAATGTCTATACGAACTGCTTTCCTGTCAGCTCTGACTGTCTCAGAAATTCAGCAGTGGCCAGTGTTGAAGTTAGAAATAGCCCACGATGAAAAGAGAAATGAATCACAGAGGACATGGGCTTATATATGTGTGGTACTTCTGGGCAGTGAGGCATTGGACAGCTATGTTGGAAGGTGTGAGCATGTGAGAGGTGATAGGTTTGAAGGTGGGCAGGAGAGCCCATGTTAAATCCAGTAGGAAGTTGCCCACTACTTACGGTCTACCCCTAAGTCACTGTAATTGTATCAGTGCTGGTGAGGGGCAGACAATGAGTGCCCTCTTAAGGGCCTCATCCAGCCCAGCTTAACAGATTTCCCTATAGATGCTGGTGGGAAATGGGCAGGAGTTGGGTGTTAGGGAGTCTCTTTTGATTGGGTCCCCTTGATGGATTGACACTCAAGTTTTGGGTCCCCTTAATGGAATGAAGTTTGAAGGTTTAAACCCTGTCCCCAATGTTGACTTCCCTAAATGGTCCCTCAAATTCTAGCCCCACCCCCTTTAGCGGGGCCTGTTGACTAACCCAAACAAGATCACTGAACACCCAAGCAAAGCTTGGATCCAGTTCTATTGCCTCTGCATGAAAATGTTAGACAATGTCCAGCCTCCAATTGATTGGCAGCGGAAGCAGGACTTTCTGTTACTGAAAAGGTGGGCCAAGTCTTTCTCCAGTTCATTATTTCCCATTATGGAGCCACTGCCAGTGTTACTTTTGATATCTGTTTGCCATACCTTTATAGCCAGGGGATGAGCCGGGAAATCCAACACCTCATACCTTTATAGCCAGGGGATGGGCCGGGAAATCCAACACCTTAAATGATTCAGCTATGATTCTCCCTAATAGATTAGAATATACTTTGGGCCCAATGATTTATTTACAAATAATTGAAGATTAAACACCTAATTTATTTGCTCTCTCAATTTGTTTATTCCAACCAAGATCTTAACTGCAATGTTTGCATTGTTCTGACTATTTCATGGAGCATGGCCCAAAAGAAAGATCCATCCTTCCACCTTTTTCATCCAGATCTGGTTTCCTTTCAGATCTCTGATAGGCTTTACTCTTTTTATCGTCTTATTCTTTACGAATTGTAAACTGGTTAAACTTACCAATTTTTTTCATGTTTCCATGCGGAATGAACTTCCTGAGGAAGTGGTGGATGTGGGCACAATTGCAATGTTTAAATTTGGGTAAAGACATGAATAGGAAATCTTTGGAGGGATTTGGGCACGAAGCAGCAGGTGGGACTAGTTTAGTTTGGGATTATGTTTGGCATGGACTGATTGGACCGAAGGGTCTGTTACCATGCTGAATGACTCGATGACTCCACGTCTTCTCTTTGCTTTCCTCATTTCAAAGCTGTATTCTATACCCTACATTTTCTGCAATGTTGGGCTGTGAGTTCCACCTTTTCTCTTTGTGTGACTACATTTGCTTTGAGCTTTGACTAACTCCTCTCTGTTTACCTCCCACTACTTCAACACTTTCAGATAGTTGCTTCTGTCCATTTTTGCATAAGTAAATTTGAGCTGAGTAACATTGTTCTTTCTTTCATTGAGTACCTTTATTCTAGGTCTATCACTGACCTATTCACTGCTATGTTTAATCTAATCAAATTATCATGACCACCAAAGTCTCCTTTTGATACCCTTTTCACCTGCCACCTTCATCCCCTAAAAACTAAGTCCAAAGCTGCTCATCTTTTGATGGGATTACTGTGTAGTCACTGAAATAACACTTGAATGAATCTTAAGAATTTTGCACTGATTCTGGCGCAGTTAGTCTTAGGATAGTTGAATCCTCTGCCATACTGAAATTTTGTTTTGGATATCTCAGGAATTTGCCCACTTACAAGCTTTCTCACCTTCCCTGACTATTTACAGATTAGAATACAGTGTGATTTCCCCTTTTTGGTTCTGCAAGCATTCTGAAGTGCGACTGAAAATTATTTAGTATGCTAATTAAAAAGTATCCTTTTTGATTAAAGACAAAATAGATCTGAAGAAGAGTCATGCCAGACTCAAAAGGTTAACTCTGTTTTCTCTCTCTACAGTTGCTGCCAAACTTGCTGAGCTTCTCCAGAATTTTCTTTGTTTCTTTTCCATTGTTGGAAATGACTTTCCGATAGTAAATGATAGTCAAAGGCACATTAAAGAGCAGGTTTTCCATTATCAAGAAAAAATGAAACATACGGAATTAGAGAACACAAACTCCAAAAGAAAAAATAAACATTACTGAAAGCAAACTAACACAAAATGAAATTTGACTCTTTCGTCACCATAAGCCAATGCTTTGACAATGACCTCAATTTATTTTGAACTTTATCGTCTAAATATTGTTGTAACGATATCCATTAGTCTTTCGTGAACCCAAGATGTTCCAAAGTCTGATGTAAACAATAAAAATAATTGCAAAGTGCGGTCACATGTTGTAGTGCAAAAAACAAGCCAATTTGGGCACAGCACCATCAAACAATAAGAAATTAGAAAAGGACCATTCACTGATATAAAATCAAAATGCAGTGGACGTTGGGCATCTGAATGAAGGAGCAAATATTTATGGAACCTCTTAGCAGATGAGGTAGCATCTGTGAGGAGAATGCGTCAAGACCTTTGGTTAGAATTGATTCTGATAGAAATTTATCAACCTGATACAACATGACTTGTTGACTATTTCAAACATCCCTTGAATGTATTTTGTTTAATGAACTTCTGTATTCATGATATTGGTGAAGGGCAATAAATGATGTCTGCATTATCTAAACTTCTTTGAAACAATATGAATGCTAAGATAATGAAGGTTGGAGGTCTGAAATGCTGTATTTAAGTTCCTTTCAGGAGCATTAGCAATGATTGAACAGCAAAGCAACCAAAAGATTTATTGCATCCATAAAACATTCAATCATCTGTTGATAATTCTCCCTGTCTTAATACCCCTGCTAATTAAGTTATCCAGATCCTTAAAGGGTCTGTTGATAAAATACCAGGTGCCTTTTACTGGGAAACCAGTATTGATCTGTGGTTGTCAAGCTTTGACTTTGATAACTATTTATGTCTCCTATACACAGATATATACTCAAGGGATTCAAAATTCAAGGAGACCTGTTGTTCCAATGAGAAATGACAAGTTCCAGAACAGCGCTTGCAAAACAACGTCTCACCTCAAGATGTGAAGACAATGCCAGGATCTTTCCCAGCCCAGGTGAGGTAGCTTTGCCTGCCCACGGGATATTACATCTGTTGAATTCAACATAGGGTTGGGATCTTTAGGTCATCTCACCTTCTTCTGTGATTCCCATGGTGGGTTCTGAGGCTCATGGGGAACCCCCTTCAATGGGGTGAGAAGCATTTATAAAGGCACGTTTAGCCTTGGGTACTGATATTTACAGCTATGTTTCCCAATCTGTCAACAATGTATTAGGGTCACAGGATTTGAATGCACAGCAGAAATATCTTCTTCAATGATGTGGAAAGATTGCCACAGCCTTTATGCTCAGACCTTCTACCATTCATAATGGCATTTGTGCTGAGGAGGGAGGGTATCACTTGTTGCAGGTGATTGGGAAGGTTGGGTGCAAGACAGCTATCTGTTGAGGTTGAGTGTGAATAGTTGGCTGTTGGGACACGGAAATGAGGAATAAGTAGGCTTGCGAGGTGTGTTGTTCGGAAGGCTGCCTTACAGTAGAATGTTGGGAAAGTTATCACCAAGTGATATGACTCTTGAGCTTTCCTGTCCTCCTGAGATCCTGGATCCACTTCCTGGTCTATACTCAGGTTGGAGGAAGCACACTTCAGCTGTGAACATGCCTGGTCACTTCCATTCATGCCTGCTGGTTTTGAGATGTTACCCTCTTTCTTCTATCCTTTGGCAGAATCACTTCACTGCAGCCCATCACATCCCTCAGCAGGACCTCCAACTAAAAGTGTGATACCCAGTGAACAGCTTTCCCAAGTCCCTTCCCCATTCCTGTTTTTGTTGCAGCTTCAAAAGCTAAGTGATTGGGGAGCTCTTCAATGGAAAATGCTTCCACTGACAGATACAATGCAGCGCCTGCCTATTCTCACTGATGGATCGGGGAATCCAAATTCTCTGGGATAGAAGGTTAGCTCAGCCTGCCAGTTATTAACTAAACCCACAAATTGTCCTGCTGCTTTCATGCCAGTTAGGAATAGAAGAGAAATGCCAACCATTAAATTGGCAAAATGCAGGCACAGAAGCCACAAATGGAAAAGAATAATCATTTTTAAATGGGGCCAAGTGGTGACTGGAGAGGGAAGGCTAATTTTAGAATGTAAAATGATCCCAACTAAGATTGGTTCACCTTATTTTTTGTTGTAGTCTTTGGGACTGACACAAATGTTGCAAAACAAACACTTTACTCCAAGAGAAAAACAGAAATTGCTGGATAAACACAACAGGTCTGGCAGCATCTGCAGAGAGAAAGCAAAGTGTTGGAAAAGGTTATAAGAGATAGGATTTATAACCCTCTAGAAAAGAATAATCTGATCAGGGACAGTCAGCACAGTTTTGTGAAGGGTAGGTCATGCCTAACGAATCTGATTGACTTTTTTGACAAAGTGACCAAACAGGTAGATGAGAGTAAACAGGTTGATGTGGTGTATATGGATTTCAGCAAGGCGTTCGATAAGGTTCCCCACAGTGGGCTATTATACAAAATGCGGAGGAATGAGATTGTGGGAGACATAGCAGTTTGGATCAGTAATTGGCTTGCTGAAAAAAAACAGAGGGTTATAGTTGATGGAACATGTTCATCTTGGTGCCCAGTTACTAGCAGTGTACTGCAAGGGTCGGTGTTGGGTCCACAGCTGTTGGTCATTTTTATAAATGACCTGGATGAGGGCTTAGAAGGGTGGGTTAGTAAATTTGCGAACGACACTAAAGTCAGTGGAGTTGTGGATAGTGACGAAAGATGTAGTAGGTTGCAGAGAGACATAAATAGGATGCAGAGCTGGGCTGAGAGGTGGCAAATGGAATTTAATGTGGACAAGTGTGAGGTGATACACTTTGGCCGGAGTAATCAGATTGCAAAGTACTGGACTAATGGTAAGATTCTTGGGAGTGCAGATGAGCAGAGATCTCGGTGTCCATGTACACAGATCCCTGAAAATTGCCACCCAGATTGACAAGGTTGTTAAGAAGGCATACAGTGTTTTGGCCTTTATTAATAGAGGGATTGAGTTCCGGAACCAGGAGGTTATGCTGCAGCTGTACAAAGCTCTGGTACGGCCACACTTGGAGTATTGTGTACAGTTCTGGTCACCGCATTATAAGAAGGATGTGGAAGTTTTGGGAAGGGTGCAGAGGAGATTTACTAGGATGTTGCCTGGTATGGAAGGAATGTCTTACAAGGAAAGGCTGAGGCCCTTGAGGCTTTTCTCGTTAGAGAGAAGAAGGTTGAGAGGTGACTTAATAGAGACATACAAGATAATCAGTGGGTTAGAAAGGGTGGACAGGGAGAGCCTTTTTCCAAGTATGGGAACGGCAAATACGAGGTGACACAACTTTAAAGTAAGGGGAGATAGGTATAAGACAGATGTCAGTGGTAGTTTCTTTACTCAGAGAGTAGTAAGGGTATGGAATGCTTTGCCTGCGACGGTAGTAGATTCGCCAAGTTTAAGTGCATTTAAGTCGTCATTGGACAGGCATATGGACGTACATGGAATAGTGTAGATGGGATGGGCTTCAGATTAGTATGACAAGGCGGTGCAACATCGAGGGCCAAAGGGCCTGTACTGCACTGTATAGTTCTATGTTCTATGTTGTTCTATGTAACTCTGCTTTCTCTCCACAGCTACTGCCTGATCTACTGTATTTTTCCAGCAGTTCCAAGCTCTGCATTCTCTCTACACTCTGCTTTCTTTATTCCAAGCTTCATCAAGGGAAGCAATGACCAGAAGTGCTGAGAAAAGCCTCTCCGTCAAAATGCAACAAGCTGTTGACTTACAGCAACCTCTTGCCCAGAATTGCCCAAACTGGCAATGACACATTTGTGAAGAGGCCAACCATCTCTACCAGCTCCATAAGCCCCCTGGGGGAAGGAAGGTGTGAAAGCCCAAGCATCCCAGCTCTTCATACGCCACCTGCCCTACCTGGATGTGCCAGTCCAGCACTGGACTGTTTATTTACCTCAGGACCACAACTTGAAAGTGAAAATCACCCTCAGTCTCAAGGGACTACTTACGATGAAGAAGAAGACCAAAACTTAATTCTATTGATTGACTGCATTTAAAATTGATGGTATCAGCATTTTCACCATGCCTTTTTAAAATGAGGAACAGGATAATTATATTTAATGTTAGAAACAGATTTCACTAAATTGCATTGCCACAATCAAAATGTCTGAATCTGATGGGTTTGAGGTCAAGTGAGTTGATCTTTTGCTTTTGTGTTGATACTTGGTATGGAAATAAATCGTCTTTCTCCAAAGTATTTCAAATTCTTGGCAAATGCTACAGCACAACCTTTATTCAAATGGGACTTTGAGCCAATCCAATGTTGACATGCTGGGATGGAATGTGTCACCCTGCCAAATTCAATATGACCTGCTTGGTCTGTGCTCAGATGAACGCTTGTGGACAGGAAGCAGATCTAAGGTAATATCATTGCAGAGACCATTCCAGGGCCACCAAGATATCATTTCCTGAAATCAATGACTCAAACTGTAATCCTTGATTCAAATGTAATATGGGGGTGGAGGTGGGGCAAATTGAATAGTTGTTTCAAATAGCCAGCATAAGCTCTACAGTCTGATGTCCTATGTGATGTGATGTTATTTGCATGGATAGACTTTAACAATTTCATACCTTTGTAATATAGATACCATTGTAATGTTGAGAAATTTCCACACTGCAAAGAGAATGAAGGGATAATTTATTTGTTAGTAATATTGATTGAGGTATAAATGTTAGCTAAGAATGCTTCCCTTCTCTTCAAATGGCTCCATTAGGTCTTATACATACAAGTTCAACCTTCCTGTTTCTGAGACAAGAATGCTTTTTCTGAGCCAAAGCTCAGACCTGGTAGTGAGTTAATGCACCTGAACTATGTGCAAAGTGACGATATCTTGAATCAAATTCTGCTAGATCATAGATCCACCAAATTGCTACTGAAACATCCACTGATAACTTCAAGGTCTCAATCTGACCATGTTTGCCATCTTTGTTTGTCATAATAAAATACAGGCGAACAACACAGGACTTAGGATCAGAAGTAGGCCTATTTGGCCGTCCAAGCCAGCCCTGCCATTCAATAAGCTCTGGTAGCCCTGTCACTTTCACTGATTAGATTAGATTAGATTCCCTACAGTATGGCAACAGGCCTTTCAGCCCAACAAGTCCACACTGACCATCTGAAGAGTAACCCACTGAGCCCCATTCCCCTACCCTATATTTACCCTTGACTAATGCACCTAATACTATGGCAATTTAGCATGACCAATTCACTTGACCTGCACTTATTTGGATTGTGGGAGGAAACGGAGCACCCAGAGAAAACCCACGCAGACACGGGGAGAATGTGCAAACTCCACACAGACAGTCACCCAAGAAGGGAATCGAACCTGGGTCCCTGGTGCTGTGATCCACCGTGCCACCCCACTTTCCTGTCCATATCCCATGATCTTTGGCTCCCTTGCCTATCAGAAATCTATCTAGCTCAGCCTTCAATGAATATAAAGACCCAATATCCACCATCTTCTTTAAGAAGGGTCCCACACTCTTTTGACCCTGTGAGAGATAAAAAGTCTCATTATCTCTGTCTTAAAAAGGGAGGACTCTTATGAATAAATGACATCTCCTAGTTTTAGTCTCTCTCATGAGACGAAACATCCACTAGGTCTCTAACCTATTCAGTCCTCTCAAGATCTTAAAATAAAATCACATCTTATTTTAAGCTCCAATGGGTATAGGCCTAATCTTTCAAATTGTTCTTCATTAGTTAACCCTATTATACCAGGAATAAGTTGACTATTAATGTTTAAAACCTCATCGAATAACTTTAAGGCCTTAGGTTTTAGATTTGAGAGAAAAGCAATTAAAAATGATTTGTGGCATTTTACAATGACCAGAAAGCAGCTGAACACTCAGGGGTATATAAAGGAATGTCTCATGTCTGGGAGTGAGACTCATATCCTGAAAGACTTTTTAAAAGTTCACTCATGGAGAAATACCTTCTGCCAACATTTATTGGCTGTCCATAGTTGCCCTTGGAAAGGTCGATTTTGCCTGTCCTCGGATGCTGCCTGAATTGCTGTGCTCTTCCAGCACCACTGATCCAGAATCTGGTTTCCAGCATCTGCAGTCATTGTTTTTACCTCGTTGATTTTAACCCTACTGTGAATCCTCTTGCAAGGATGCCTGCCTTGAAGAAGTTTTCCTCCTCTCTCTATTCCTAATGAAGGGCTTTTGCCCGAAACGTCGATTTTGCCTGTCCTCAGATGCTGCCTGAATTGCTGTGCTCTTCCAGCACCACTGATCCAGAATCTGGTTTCCAGCATCTGCAGTCATTGTTTTTACCTTGGAAAGGTAGTGCCTTCTTACACCTTCTTGAAAAAGAATTATCTTCTTTTTTGCCTGGAGCATCAAAGGCTGAGGGGTGACCTTATAGAGGTTTATGAAATCATGAGGGCCATAGATGAGGTGAATAGCCAAGGTCTTTTTCCCAGTATAAGGGAGTTCAAAACTAGACGGCACAGGTTTAAGGTGAGAGAGGAAAGATTTAAAAGGGACCCGAGGGGCAATTTTTTCACTAAGAGGGCGGTTTGTGAATGAGCTGCCAGAGGAAGTGGTGGAGGCTGGTACAGTTACGATATTTAAAAGCTGTTTAGCCAAATACATGAAGAGGATATATTTAGAGGGATATCGGCCAATCACAGGAAAATGGGACTACTTCAGTTTAGCAAACCTGGTTGACAGAAGAAGTTGGCTCGATGGATCTGTTTCCGTGCTGTACAGCTGTATGACTCTATTTAAGTTTACTCTCTGTCAGAAAGTTGATAGGTTGACCTAACACTGTGACATCAGGTCAGAGGGCACTGGATAATTATTTGGATAGAAGTGGTGTGTAAGAATATTGGGAAAAGGCAAAAGATTGGTTCTAGTTAATAGAATTGGCGAAGATATGGTGAGCCAAATGGCCTCCTTCTGCAGTGTATCCATTCTCTGATAGATGTGCAAACAAAAGCTTGGGTTGCAACTGAAATCGAAGCCTCACATTAAATCATTATAATGTCCATGGCTTGAGCTCTGCTACAGTAATTAACTATTTTCATGCACTACATATTTTCAGATCAAGCAGTCCAAACCTTTCCACAACTGATGAATCAACGACCCAGAAAAGCAGTACGTTACTGCTCTGCATTATCACAAATAATACCTCCGTGAAGAGTACCACACAATCTTCCTGTCAATTTACAGTCAACACTCAGTTTGTTATTTATCACAAATCAGTTTGATGTTAAAATGCTGGAAGGAAATGAAAGCTTTATAGTTTGGAAGTTGCAAAGCCAAAAACCGAGTGGTGACCCCATCTTAAGAACTGATGCCTTTACTTCTGTTCTTATTTCCATTGTGCAAGGTTTTGAACATGAATATTGGCTAAAAAAAGGTAATTTTTTGAATGAAAATTAATTCTGAAAATAACTTTAGGCAGTTGAGTCAGATGCCAACCCATCAAATCCCTCCTTTACCTCACATCATCCATATCTCTATAACGCAGTTTAAAATGGGACATTATCTAAAAATCATTGGCTCTTCTTTTTAAGAGAAATAAGGACTTTTTTTCCTCATAGAGGCATAAGAATCTTGGAACTTTCTTCTGCACAGGGTGGTGCAGGCAAAGTCATTTAATAATTTAGAGGCAGATAAATTTTTGACCTACAAGAGACCCAACGGTTCTCAGGTGGAGGCAGAAATGCGGATTTGTGCTACAATCAGATCAGCCCTGATCTTATTGAATGGCAAATCGTGTCTTACAAACTTGATTGAGTTTTTTGAAGAAGTAGCAAAGAGGATTGATAAGGGTAGAGTGGTGGACGTGATCTATATAGACTTCAGTAAGGCATTCGACAAGATTCCCCATGGGAACTGGTTAGCAAGGTTAGATCTCATGAAATACAGGGAAAACTAACAATTTGGATGCAGAACTGGCTCAAAGGTAGAAAACAGAGGGTCATAGTGGAGGGTTGTTTTTCAGACTGGAGGCCTGTGACCAGTGGAGTGCCACAAGGATCAGTGCTGGATGCACTACTTTTCATCATTTGTATAAATGATTTGAATGTGAGCATAAGAGTTGTTTGCAGATGACACCAAAATTGCAGGTGTAGCGTACAGCGAAGAAGGTTACCTCAGAGTGCAATGGGATCTTGATCAGATGGACTAATGTGCTGAGAAGTGGCAGATGGAGTTTAATTCAGATAAATGTGAGGTGCTGCATTTTGGGAAGGCAAATCTTAGCAGGACTTAAACTCTTAATGTTAAGGTCCTAGGGAATGTTGCTGAACAAAGAGACCTTGGAGTGCAGGTTCGTAGTTCCTTGAAAGTTGAGTCACAGGTAGATAGGATAGTGAAGAAGGTGTTTGGCATGATTTCCTTTATTGGTCAGAGTATTGAGTACAGAAGTTGGGTGGTCATGTTGCGGCTGTACAGAACATTGGTTACGCCACTTTTGGAATAATGCATGCAGTTCTGGTCTCCTTCCTATCAGAAAGATGTTGTGAAACTTGAAAGGGTTCAGAAAAGATTTACAAGGATTTTGCCAGGGTTGGAGGATTTGAGCTTTAGGGATAGGTTGAATAGGCTGGGACTCTTTTTCCCTAGAACATCCGTGGCTGAGGGGTGACCTTATACAGGTTTATAAAATCATGAGGGGCATAGGATAAATAGACAAAGTCTCTTCCCTGGGGCGGGGAGTCCAGAACTAGAGGGCATAGGTTTTGAGTGAGAGGGATAAGATATAAAAAAGAGACCAAAGGGGCAACGTTTTCATGCAGAGGGTGGTAGATGTATGGAATGAACTGCCAGAGGAAGTGGTGGAGGCTTGAACAATTTAAAAGGCATCTGGATTGGTCTATGAATAGGAAGGGTTTGAATAGATATGGACTGGGTGCTGGCAAGTGGGACTAGATTGGGTTGGGATATCTGGTCGACATGGATGAGTTGGACCGAAGGGTCTGTTTCTGTGCTGTACATTTCTATGACTCTATGGCAGGACAGGCATGATGCGCTGAATAGCCTACTCTAGCTCCTAATTTGAATGCTTGTTATTTTTCTGCACGACCACTCTCTGCAAACTCTATATATTCTTCTTATACCACTCCACTTCCTTTGTTACACCATTGGTAGTCGTATCTTCAGCCATTTGTAGGTCCTAAGCTCTGAACATCCATCCACAAACATCTACCCACCTCTAACTCTTGCTCCTCAAAGCAGCTCTTAAAACCAACCAATTTGACCAAACATTTCCTGTGTCATCCTGATTATCTTTCTTTTGGTTTGAATTCATTTTTTTTGTCTAATTTTTCTCCCTTGCAGCATCTGATGTGTTTTATTGTGTTAATGTGGCTACGTATTCCAGCATTGTAGTCTCAGCTAGGAACACCATGAATAAAAATGGCAAGCTCGGGGATCTGGAGGCTAGTTTATCATTAGCTATTACATTAGTTACTAACATTAGCTATGTTTCTGGTCTTAACACTTGTGTTGGAGTAGATCTAATAAATGTACACCACAGGCGCAGTTTTCTGCATTGGGAGCTTAAATCACTATTTGACCTGAAGAAGTTGGTATTTCCTTTGTGATTTTCCATCTGTTCATTTCAATGAGTTTAAAGTCACATTGACATCCAAGCTCAAAATGGCACAAAGCATGTCTTCGCATATGTGTAGGATGACCCTTCAGTGCATCAAGCCGACTCTGCCATTCAATGTGATCTTGGTTGATCCTGTACCACAGAGTCATAATCCCACAGTCTGCCCATACCCCTTGAGACTTTAGCTTCTCAAAGTCTATCCATTTCTTCCTTATCATCAGTGACTTTGCCTCTGTTTTACTGCTATCCATAGTAGAGACTCCCACAGGTGTACTACCTTCTGAGCAATGCTCCCTCTAAGCTGAGCAGTAGTGCAGCCACTCGGAGGTCCCATGCATGCTAGGTGATGCACTGATGTATTGATTTCCACACGCTGGATTCACTGCCATGCACAGACCTACCCAGATTCTCACAGCAGAAAAAAAAATGTTTATGATGGATGAGCAAAGATATGTCTCCTGATCTCAGTCCAACATGATCTACCGTGTTACCTGATAGCATAGTCCCTTTGTCTGCAGCCCACCCTGACCTGGGGAAATGTTATCCCTGAATCCAGTCGCTGCTGTCCTTCCATTGGAAGGAGATGTGATGAGAGAGAGCCAGCCTGCCAAATTTACCCAATCTCAGATTTATTGTTTGAAAATCCAACGCAAGGCATATTGGCAAAGGTTACCAATCGCAGTTCTTATAATCTTCAATGCAAAATCATTTCTTAAACTATTGGAAATTTTGAGCACTTGGGTCTGTGCCTTTTTCCTGTTTGAGGGAACTGCACAAGAAGGAAGGCAGTTTCTCGTACAGACCGTCTGCTAAATTGACACTATGGTTACAAACACGTCGGAATAGAGACATCAGAGAAATATTATTGAGAAATGCTTTGTTCTTGTACAGAACTCTCACTTAATCATTTCACCTTTTCACTCTCTCCCTGTCTTCAAAAGCTTCTTGTAAACCAATCTCATCAACTCCTTGAATTATAAATAGAGCAATAAGGCTTCTAAGCTTTCAGCGAATGTAGAATGAAGGCGTGCTGTCAACAGCAGGCACATGATATTCTCACTGTCAGTGATACACACTAATATAAGGCTACATATCGTGACACTCTTGAGTCCCTTACCAAATAGAGATGGATAAGCAAATTCCCCAACTGGTTATGCCCAGACACCATACTGCTGCACTGTTGACTGTGCTTGATTTTGAACACATCATCTGCATCAAACAGCTACCCTCTACTCACTGCATTTTAGTAAGGGAAAACGTCCTGCTTTTCTCAGGAGACTTTCATAATTTCAATATTTACAGGGTAGACTGACTGCTGTAAAATAGACTGTTTATTACAAAGCCTGTTGCAAGTTTCTCCTCAGCTTCAACACAGTCATGAGCTGTCACTGGATTGCAAATTATTTCTGCTTTCTGTCTCCTTCTCTTTTTAAATACATTTGTTATCTTGCAATCTAATTGGACCCTCCCTGAATCAAGGGAGTTTAGAGAAATTAAAATTAACAAATTAACTGTTCCACTAACCACTTCTTTTAAGACCCGAAAATGAAGTCCTTCAGGAGCTGGGAACTTGTCAGCCTGCAGTTTCAACATTTTACTTATTCTATTCTACTGTTTACAGTTTTCCTGATCTCCCTTACTTTCCTGTTTCCTGATTTATCACTGTGTTCAGTATGTTACTTCTAATCCTCTGTTGTTGAAGACTAATGCAAAGTAAATGTTCAATTCAACTGGAACATCCGTATTTTCCATTATTAATTCTTCAAGCTCACTTTCTATAGGACTAATGCACATTTTGTTTTCTTTGCCCTTTGTAAATATTTATAGAAACTCTGACTATCGCTTTTGGATTTCTGACTGGCTTTTTCCACACTTTCATTACTTTTCTTCATTAAGTTTGTAGTCATTCTTTATTATATTTTCTGTTCTGTTCAATAGTCTAACCTGCAACCTTTCTCTGCACAACTATATATTTTCTCTTTAAGTTTGGTACTATATAATTAACCAAGGATACTTAGTCTGCCCTCTGGAATTTTTCTGCCTTGTTGGAAGGTATCAATTCCGTGTATTCTGAAATATTCCTTCAATTTCTGCCACTGCATCTTCACTGGTTTATCATTTAAACCAATTTGCCAATTCACTGCAGCCAACCCTGCTTTAATTCACTAAAATTACCTTTACTTAAATTTTTTTAAAAATAGTCTTGGATCCAGTCCTCTCCCCCTCAGATTAAGTGTTCAATCATATTAGGTAGTTGTTAACAATAGGCACCTTCACAATGAGATTATTTATTAATCATATCTCGTTGCTCAGTACCAGGTCTAGTATAAGCTGCTATCTTATTGGCTCTAGAACATGTTATTCTGAGAAATTATCCTGAAAATATCTCATGAACTCCTCATCTGTACTATATTTTCTCCATCTGATTTTTTCAGTCTATTTGTAGATTAAAATCTCTCATGATTATTGCCATGCCTTTCTAACAACCTCCCATTATACCATCACTAATGCTACACCCAACCCTGTGGTTATTGTTAGGAGGTCTGTACACCACTTCCACATATGACTACTTGCCTTTGTTATTTCACATCTCGATCCAAACCATTCCCATATTCTAGTTATCTGAATTTAAATCATCCTTCTTTTGTGCTAGTATTATCATTAAATAATAGGGCCACCCCTCTGTCTTTTCCTAGATGACTGTCCTTCCTAAATGTTGAGCGCCATTCATTACTTAGATCAAAATCCACATCATTGGCATTTCCAACACCAATCTTCTCAGAATGCTGTCAATTTCCAAACTTACCTTCTGTAGCAGATTGAATCGACAAATGTGATGTCATGCAGCAATTTCAGAAACTCATGGGAAGGTCACAGGTTCAAACGCAGGGCCGGGCAAAGCAAATTACCCAAGAATTTGTGGCAATTCACAATTTGTGATGTGCCTTTTCCTCTTTATAGGTTGTTCGGCAACATTCATCTCATTATTATCTTGTCTGTAAACTCTCGGTCATTACTGAAATACAGATTTTCACTCCAGTTACAGTCAACAGCTGCTTTTAATACTGAAGTTATGTACATGTGCACAGACTGCAAACATCAACATTTCTCAAGCCTCATGCACTTTGCTCACACACTGTGGAATGTAAATTTTCCCCTGGTTAAGGATATCTGATGGGCTTGAAGATAATGTAATAAAAGGTCAGTGGCATCCTATTGTGCTGTAGTCGGACCATTTGCAAAACATGCACATCTGTTTGTCGATGTGTGAACTATGTCCGAATTGATGGCATCCTTGCCTCTAGGCCAAAGGATTGAAGGTTCAAGTGCCAATCCTGAGCTTAAACCACAAAATCTAGGTTGATACTCTAGGAACAGGAGTTGGTCATTCATTTCATTGACACTAATTTACCTTTTAATACAATCATGGCTAATCAAGCATTGACATGCCTGTTACTGATACTATCTAATTATATACTACACAATTTAACATTGTATTTTTGCTCTGTTCCAATACCGTAATGCACTTTATATGCTATGATCTGCCTGTACTATATGCAATACAAAACTTTTCACGGTATCTAAGTACATGTGACAATAAATCAAATCAAATATCCTCACAGCCCATTATGCCATTAATAATGAAACATTTGTCAACCTCTATTTTAAATATATTCAAAGACTGAACCTCCACTGCCCTGTGTGGTAGAGAATTACAAAGATTCACCATTGTCTGCTTAAAAAAAATTCTCCTCATCTCACTCCTTACTGAGGGAATGCTGCACTGGCATTTGGGTGACACTCTCACAGATGTGAACGATACCATGACACTACTTCAAGAAGAGCCTGGATGTTTTACCTGGTGTACTGCCCGATATTTATCCCTCAACCATCAAGCCATGGGCAAACTGACTGTCTCATTTCCAGTATTACAACCAGAAACTATTAATTTGTTATGAAGAGCTGTGAGGCATCCAGCTGTGGTAGATGCACTACATAAATGGAAATCTTTGTTTCTTTTCAATGGAAAGTTGCAGAAGGCAACGAGGTCAAATGTTGCTGATCTCCCATCAGTTATGGAAACTCATCTATTCAGGTCGAATTGATTAATGTTGCAGCTAAACTAGTCAGTAAAATAGCTCCTTCCTGACAGACTGTTTAATTTCTTCCCATTGAAGAAAAATCACTGCAGTAAAGACAAGGAACGCGATTGACACTTTGAATAATCTTTACTCCGTAGATAATCCTTCCACAGCTGTGCCCGCCACCGAGCCTTCACAGAACTTTAACAACAAAAAAAGCAGAGCTGATGAAGCCTGAGGCAGATTTCTTTTCGATCTCTCGAGTGACTTTAAGAGACAGCCAGTCTGGAAAACATTTAATTTGTTTGTAGGAATGGTAAACAGTGCCAAAATCAACAACTTGCTTCCTCTGGGGCTGAATAACAAATTAGCTTGTAGAAACAGACAGTTCAGTAAGTCATGCGGTTTTGACATGAACCCTCAGGCTCCCAGGTTTACCCGAGAAATTAGTGCACCCTGACAGGATTTTGAATTCTGTGTGTCCTTGGAGCATTACATTTTTTGTGGATATTATGCATATTTCTTGAACACAACGAGAGAAGAAAATTAGTCATGTTATCGTAGGCTTCAATTTTATTTATCTAGCAAGGTGGTAACATAGCTGCAATTTTCCGAAAGAGTTCAATTACTCATTTTTGACAATCTTAGGACGAGTGCAACAGTTCACCAGTTCCGTGAGTACACATTGACTGTGGTAAACGTCTTGGGCCTGGATTATTGTTGATATTTGTAAGTGTGGTTGCTGGCACTCCACCAATTACTCATTGCCCTCCCAGTCCCACCCTGCTAAGCTCAGCCACTCACTACTGGACTGCACAGTGTGTGATTGCAAACTGGAGTCAGAAAGGCCACAGAAAAATCACATGGGACTGACCAAGGAAGGCCAGAGTGCAATTTTACGCAGTTTCCATTTCACCGTCATAAAACAACGCAGGGAACAATCTGAAAGGGAACACTGAGTTAAATCTCTGACTCAAATTATCTAACGCATTGAGGCAAAAAATCACCCGTCCAGTCATAGGCTTCATTACAAGTAATAGGTCAGTATAAACATGGGTCTTGTCAGATCCCACAGCCAGCCTTTGATCTTTGCCTTTTCAACAAGAAATAGGATGCCAGCATGATTGACACCGCCAACTTTGTTCTGTATTGGAGTCACTACAGATTTTATTCCAGAATTAATTTTGTAACGCAAGCTTGCTATCATTAGCACTTTATAAAGATTCACCACAAGCTGGGTCACATACCAGTTTCAACAGAGAATCTATTCAATGTAAACCATTTAGTGATGTGACACCAGCATTAGTATCCTGTTGGCTCTCAGTTTCTATAGCAACTGCATTCTTTTTACGGTGGCGTTTTCTGACATTATACCTTCAGGACTGTATTCACTATTTGCCGAGCAGGTACTATTTCCAAGCTTCCTTTGGCAATGTCCAAAGCTGCCCGCTGTCAACTACTTTGTACATGGTGCAGTCCAGCACAACAACATCAAGCAGGTATGTTATTCGCTCAAGTCAAACACAGCAAAGTGGTGTCAAACACATTTTACACTGAGGTACATGGGGAGGTTATAGGATAATCTTCACTAAAATAAACACAAAGCGCTGAATTTGCCAAGCCCCTGAATTTTCCGAACCCCAGAATTTTCCTAGCCTCTGAACAACATGGGCAATAGCTAGTCATTTGAGAAAATAAAGCAAGGTCAGGAAATGAGCAGAATTCTTCCAGCCTCTAATATTGACAAGAAAGTTGAGAAAATTGCATGTGATGGCCAGTGAAGGGTTTTTGGATCTTGAGAGCAAAGAGTCCTATTTTAAAAAGTGACACTTTGATTGCAGTGTGTGTGTGTGTCATGATCAACCTTGTTGGTCCAGCGCACAGAAGTTGAATTTAGCTGAGGTCAGTCAGGGAGCTGCAGGGAGATCAGTCAGAGATCTGGCAATCAGTCAGTCTGGGCCTACCTTCCAACTTGGTCAGGGTTGCTGGGCCATTGTCAGTCATGGGAGTCAGCTCACTGAAACTCAAGGTGAGTTATCAGAGGCCACTGCTGTGATTGGGAAGTTGAGAAAGTGAACTTTGAGATTGGAGGCATCTGATGAGATGCAGAAGGGGCAATGATTATGAAAGCAGGCAACTCCATATAAAAGGGTAGGAGTGATCATGTGTTGAAGGACATGAGTTACTGCAGTAAAGAAGTCAGCAACTCTCATTAACACCCTGGCGACAACAGAGTTGTGAATCACAATGTTTATGGGGAATGTGCAGGAGATGAGGAAACATCAACAGAGGGTTATTAAATAAAAGTAATAAAAATAAAGGTAAATCATGAAAGAAAACTATAAAATAGACAGCAAAAGCTTCTGTATAAAAGAAATAAGAGTAGCTAAATTAAATGTCTGTCCACTGGAGGATGATATTGAGGAGTTAATAGTGGGAAACACAGAAATGATGGAGTCCCTAAATCAATATTTTGCCTCACTTTTCACAGTAGAGGATAATAGTACCATCCCAATACTAACAAATAATGGAGAGGTTATAGAAATTGAGGAATTTGGATTTATCATTATCATGCGGGGAAATGTACTGAAAAGCCTATTGGGATTGAAGTCAGACAAGTCCCCCTGGTCTGGTGACCTACATCCTAAGGGTTAAAGGATGTCGCAGCAGATATAGTGGATTCATTGTTTGTAATATTTTGAAAAATGTTCTAGTGGATTGGAAAAATGTTAATATGATGTCCTTATTCAGAAAGAAAGGGAGGAAAGCAGGAAACTATAGACCAGTTAGTTTAACATCTATCATTGAAAATTACTAGAATCCATTACCAAGGAGCTATTAACAAAGTATTTGGAAAGTCAAAATGCAATCCATCGGTGTCTGCATGGGCTTTGAAGGTAACTCATGTTTGACTAATTTACTACAGTTCTTTGAAGATGTATTAACAAAGTAGATCTTGTAGATGTAGTATATCTGGACTTACAGAGGCATTTGATAAAGTGCCACACAAAAAGTTAATATACAAGATGGCTCAGTGGTTAGCACTGCTGCCTCACAGCACCAGGGACCCGCATTCGATTTCAGCTTCGGGCAACTGTCTGTGTGGAGTTTGCACATTCTCTCCGTGTCTGCTTAGCGAATGGGTGAACCGACAAAAAGCAGAAAGTCCGAAGAAAATGGGTCTTTAGAATGAAAACTGATATGTAACTACAGCAGGTAATAAAGAGGACAAACAGAATTTTGGCATTTATTACTAAACGAAAAGTGAAGTTTTACTACAACTGTACAAGGCATTAGTGATATCTTGAGTACTGTGTACAGTTATGATCCCTTCCTTGAGGAGGAATGTAGTTACTTAAGAGGCACTTCAGAGGTGGTTGACTAGATTGCTTCAGGGATGAGGGCTTGTCTTATGAAGAGTGATTGTAGACCTGTGCTCTCTAAAGTTGAGAAAAATGAAAAGAGATCTAATTGTGATATGTAAGATACTAAAGAAGATTGGCAAAAATAGATTTGGCACAAATGTTTTACCTTGTGTGGTAACCTAGAATGAGTGTCATAGTTTTAGGCTAAAGGGTGACAGATTTAAAACAGCAACAAGGAGAAATCAGCTCTCTCAAAAAGTTCGGGATTAGTGGTGCTGGAAGAGCACAGCAGTTCAGGCAGCATCCAAGGAGCAGCGAAATCAACGTTTCCGGCAATAGCCCTTCCAGGATGAAGGGCTTTTGCCTGAAACGTCGATTTCGCTGCTCCTTGGATGCTGCCTGAACTGCTGTGCTCTTCCAGCACCACTAATCCATAATCTGGTTTCCAGCATCTGCAGTCATTGTTTTTACCTCTCTCAAAAGGTCCTGATTCTGTGGAATTCACTACTCCAGAATGCAGTGGATGTCAGGATAGTGCATAAATGCAAGGAGCAGATTAAAAAAAATCATAATTTGAAGGAGTATGGACACAGGCAGGAAATTGTAGTTGAGACCAAGATGAGATTAACCACGATCATATTGAACGGCAGAGCGGGCCTGAATTGCCTGCTTCTAATTCTCTTTTTATATGTACTTTCAAATCAATTTGTTCTGACTACTAACTTTGAACACAATTCTTCTGGCTCAGAGATATGGACACTACCACTGCATTTAGGATTTTTAGCAGACGTTTTCCTAATTAGTCTGCTCAGATATGTTCACACCCACTTCTAGAACAGGTAAGACTTAAACTCAGGCCTCCTAGCTTAGAGATGCGAACACTACCACTGTTTCTTTTGCTCCTAGTTCTTATGCTCAAGGAGCAATTGTACCACTCAGACATTTACACAATATAGATTAAAGACATCTGTAACTACAGAACGTTTCAGTGAAATGTTTACAGTGACCAACAGTGTCAGATACAATATCTGGCCACGTTGTTGGTCATTACAGATTGGTTATAGTCATCTCTGTGAATAGAGGTTACCACAGGTCACCTATAATATGATATCTGTGGGTTACAATTCACAAAGAAAATCCATGTCTCCCAATCTAAACAAAGGCTTGGAGCTGATTACTCTCACATCAAAGTATAAGTATTTGCCAGCCTACTCTTACATGAAATGTTCCCTTTCATGGGAGCTGCTGGGAAGTTAGAGGAAGATGCAAGGTTTCACTAATCCATTGTATTTCCAACCTCCTACTCTAGTTGCACAACACGGCTTGTGCTGTATTGCCCAGAATTAGGTCCGCTATATCAAAGGTCCTTTTACAGGTATTCTACATCCCTCCATGTGAGAGTCCTTGATGTCCCACTGTATCCAAGAAATTGCTGCACTATCATTTGTGAGTTACGTGAATGCAGACTGCTCATATCACTCAGAATGTGTTATGTTTCTGATACTCCCCACATAAGTTCATTGTAACCATGACTAGTGCATCAGGCCACAGCAGAGGTTATCATCACTGTTGCTGGGGATCAGACTTGCATTACAGTCCAGACAGAGCATGCTGTATAACCATTGCATGCTGTGCCCTGCCCAGCTGCAGCGATGATTATTGCAACCATTTTAGCTCAATGTTTCATTTTTGTTGTAGAAAACTGTCCATGGAAAGGACTTGGTATAACAATCAGATAATACTGATTAATTCTATTTGAAGTTGGACCAAAGCACTGTAATTTAGACACAGCAACCCCGTAGGAAGCTGCAAGTAGTTTCCTGCTGGGCCATTGTTGTTAGCTGTTCCTAGGTTCAAGGACAATGACTACTCAGAGTAGTCAGCTTTTGTCATAGATCATCATGTGACTGAAGAGGTGGATTCTGGGCCCACAGACCTTTGAGCACTAGGATGTCACACAAGGTCACAGGAAATGGAATGGAAGATTGACTTCTCTCTTGCATTCTCTGCTACTGATTGTCACATCATTAAGGCATTGGGACTCAAAGCATATAGAACTTAATGGAAAAGTTATCACCATTCAAAATATTGATCAGCTGTTCTACCCACCTATTGATGTCAATGTTCCCACACCTCAAGGAGAGTTTCAGAGTGTCTTTGTAGTATTTTCTTTATCCACCGGAAATGTTGGCCATTTGAGTGTTGAGGAGGCAGGATCTGGAGGAGGAGATGTTTTCTGGCTATCAAAATAGTGTCCAATCTATGGTGTTGGATTTGAAAGATTTTTACTTGAATGTTTATGAAGCTGACTTCAAGAAGGAAACTAGAATTTGTTTGATGCTCTTCACTCTGAACCAAAGGCTGTAGCGGAGCCATTGCGTATGGAATTTGTCTAACTGTCTTAGGACATAGAACAGTACAGCAGAGGATAGACCTTTTGGCCCCTGTGTCTGTGCTGACCATAATCCCATTCTAAATTAATTTCATCTGTTTACACATAGCCCATATCCCTCTCTTCCCTGCTTCTTCATGTGTCTCTCTAAATGCCTCTTAAATTTGCTAACATATCTGCTTCCACCACCTTCTCTGGCGGGACCTACGTTCTCTGCGTGAAAGACTTGCCTCTTACACCTCCCTTAAACTTTGCCCCTCCCTCATTAAACCGAGGCTCTCTAGTATTTTCATCCTGGGAAGAAGACTCTGATTGTGCACCCTATCCATGCATGTCATAATTTTATATACTTCTGACAGGTTGCTCCTCAGTCTCTGATGCTTCTAGCAGAAAATATCCAAGTTTGTCCAACCTCTCCTTATCACTAATACACTCCAATCCTTGTAACGTCCTGGTAAACATTTTTGCACCCCTTTCCAAAACCTCCACATCCTTCCGAGAGTGTGGTGACCAGAACTGCACGCAATGCTCCAATTATGGCCAACTTTAAGGGTCATACAGCTTAGGTGTCAACTACGTGTTTCAGTTCTCACTGCAGGACAGGAGCATGGTGACAGAGTTTTGTTCACTTGCAGAGACCTTTGGTATCAAACATTCATTGCCGTAAGGAGATGAGCTAGCACAACTGATACAGTACATCACTGGGTCTAGCAGCATCTGGGGACAGAGAAACAGAGTTAACATTTCAAATCCAAAGACTCCTCTTTGGAATTGAATGGGGGTAGAATTGTTGGATTTTATGCTCTTGATAAATTGGGAAGAGAAACGAATGAAACAGATGGTGAGTGTGCCAGAGGTAAACACAAAGTGCGCACCAACGGTAGAAAAGCCAAGTGCTAGATTCAAAGAGTGGTAATGATTAAGGTGAATAGCTGAAAATAGATTGACTTTGCTGAGAGTAAATCTAAGCAAACAAAGACTTATGGAGAGAGGATATAATCAAAATGGAGGATGGTCCTCATTTTCTGAAGCTTTTGAACTCAATATTAAATCCTGAAGACTGTAAAGTACCAAAGCTCACAATATGCACTGTTTGTCTAGCTTGTGCTGGGCTCCACTGGAACACCTTAAGGTACTGGGACTCAGAGCATATAGAACTTAATGGAAAAGTTACCACCATTCAAAATGTTGATCAGCTGTTCTACCCACCCATTGATGAAATTGAAACCGGTCGGTCAGTTTCTTGCCAGTGTAGAGAATATCATGTAGTGACCAGTGAATATAGCAGGCTGTACTGAAAAATGTATAAGTAAATGACTGCTTTAACTGGAAAGTGTGTTCAGGAACTTGTACAGTGAGCAAGGAAGAAGTAAAAGTACATCATCTGTAATTGCATAGGGAAGTGCTATGGTGGAGTGAAAAAGTGTTGGGCATAGCAGAGGAGTGGCTCAGGGTGTCACAGATAGAAGAGTTCCTGCGGAATACCAACATTGGAGGGGAGGAGAAGATGTATTTGGTGGTGGCACTATGTTGTGCAACTGTTGGAGGATGATCCTTTGAATGTGGAGCTTTGTGGGGTGGAATGGGAGACAAAGGGTAACCCTATTATTGTTCTGAAAGAGAATGTAAGGGATGAGGGCAAAAGTGTAGAAAGTGAGTCGCACATGGCTGAGGATCGTGTCAACTAAGATGGGAGGGGAATCCTCAATGAGGTATACTTAGGGATATATCAGAGTGGTGAATCTCTTTATCAATGGTGGCCCTCTGAGAGTAGTAGTGTTCAACATATTCAGAGACTCTCCTTCAGCATGTGTGGAAAGTGGAATATTTGGCTGACCAACTGTGAGTTGATACATGAGGTTTGCTTTGGCAACATTAAAGGCCAGGGCACGTTTCTTGCATACAGACTCCGTAGAGATCGAAAACAGTTTCAAAATCAGAAGTAGAATGCACAACAATATTATAGTCACCCTCAAAATCATCTTCATGCGGATCATGTATGTCCATATGGTCAGTTTGGTTTTAACATGGAGGCAACTCAAATTAAAGAGATTAGATGGCATTTAATACTGACAGCAAAATCCTGACACAGTCTTCAGGATTTAATATTGAGTTTTGATGAGGTGAGTAGTTCGGTAGGTTGTAAATAGAATGAAGTCTATCCTGCAGCATTTCCTGACACTGGTCTGGGTTTTAAAGACATCTGTTTCAGTTCTTCCACGCAAGAGTGTTTCAGTCATATGATCATGAAGTGACTGCAGGATTCTGATGAAGTTTCTTGGAGATCCCAATCTTTTGAAACACAATCTGCAGCGTCACAATTTATCAAATACTTTGGTTTGGTCAGTGAATGCAATGAAGAGATCTTGGAGTTGTTTTCACCATTTCTATTCACCAGGCTAAACTAGCAGGGAATTGGATGGAGGCCAGGAGCAGTCTAAAATGAGTTCTTCAAAATATTTACTTTACTTGTGGTGCCAAGAGGAGCACAAATGTCACTCATGACTGATACAGAAAGCTTCAGTCTCCTCAGCTCTGAACTTGTTACCTTCCCCTATTCTCAATCACGACAGCCCTCTGGGGTGACTCTGACTCTGGGACTGGGAGGAAATGTGGCCGGCAAGATCCAATTGTGTCCAAAGGTTTTAAAAAAAAGTTATCACTCTAAATTATTTCCTAATGGACTGCACTCTCTGATTGGCTCAGCTATCAACTCTGGATGTTAGTCGACAGAGGCTTATTTGGTTATCGCCAGGTTCGAGATTATGGCCCTCAACACCTGGAAGGACTGCTTTGAACACAGGGTCCAAGGCGTACTAATACCTTTAATAAAAGCAAAATACTGTGGCCTCTGAAAATCTGAAACAAACACAGAAAATGCTGGAGAACAGCAGCAGGTCTGGCAGCATCTACGGACAGAGGTTACCATTGATCAGAAATTGAACTGATCCAGACATATAAACGTAAGCGACAAGAGCAGGTCAGATGCTAGTAATTTTACAATGAGTAAATCACCTCCTGTCCTTCTAATGGCTGTCCACCATTTACAAAGCATGACTCCAGGATGTGGTGGAATACTTCGTACTTGCCTAAATACGTGCAGCTCCAATAACATTCAAGAATATCAACACCATTCAGGACAAAGCAGCCTACTTGATTGATAACGTCCACCATCTTTAATATTCCCAATCCTCCAGTACCAATGCACAATAGCAGCAGTATCTACTATCCACAAATTGCACTACAGCAACGCACCATGGCTGCTTCAACACCACCTTCCAACCTCACGGCTTCTAGCATGATGAAGGTAAAAAACTGATGATGTGGAGGTGCCAGTGTTGGACTGGGATGGACAAAGTTAAAAATCATAGACCAACAGATTATAGACCAACAGGTTTATTTGGAACTACAAGCTGTTGAAGAACTGCTCCCTCATCAGGTAGCTAGGGGGCAAGATCACAGGACACAGAATTTATAGTAAAAGATCACCTTTTACTATAAATTCTGTGTCCTATGATCCTGCCCCACTAGCTGCCTGATGAACGAGCAGCACTCTGAAACCTTATCCAGGACAACCTCAGTTATCTGGATGTCAATTATCCGAATTTCAGATTATCCAAACAAGGTCCCATAAAAACATTATCCATTTTCCGAGCAATCAGTTATCCGAGCGAAATACTCCCCACCTGTCTCGTTCGGATAATCAAGGTTGTTCTGTACTTCCAAATAAATCTGCTGGACTATAACCTGGTGTTGTGTGATTTTTAGCTTTGAAGGCAAAGGATAACAGATGCATAGGAACTGCTTGAAGTCCCTTTCCAAGCCACTCATCATCCTGATTTGGAACTATATCACAGTTCCTTCACTGGCGTTGGGTGAAAATTTTGGAATCCCCTCTTAACATCACAATAGTGCAAGTGCATTATGGATTGCAATGATTCAAGACCACCTTCCGAAGAGCTGTTAGGAATGGGTAATAAATGCTCAGCTCGTCAATAATGCTAAAATCCCATGAATAAACATTTCAGCATTGAGAACTCAGCAGGTCATTGTGTCTGCTGCCAAGTTAATGGGCAATCAGTCCAGCAGATTTATTTGGAAGTACAGAACAACCTTGATTATCCGAACGAGACAGGTGGGGAGTATTTCGCTCGGATAACTGATTGCTCGGAAAATGGATAATTCTGTTTCCAAAGCACATTGTTCCATCAACAGGTGGAATGACTAAACTAAAAGAGATATGAAGAAATTCTATTGATGTAAGAGGTAGCTAATCTCTTTCTTGAAAACTTGAAGATGTGGCAAAGCTGCCTGAGGATTTTATTTGTGAGTCATTGATCACATTTCCTCTACTATATGAGAAATTGGTCCATTCTAATCACACTGGGAGATTACATCAAAAATTAGCAATCTTGCCAACAATTCCTGCCAAAATAATTTTCAACATCCAAGGAGTGTTGAAATCAGTAAAACTGTTCCATTTATTTAGGAGTTCTGCCCTGAGTCATTCAAAATCGCAATCAGTGAGGCTGCTTATGGTAACTGAGCCCAAATATTTGTCCCGCACCTGCTATACTCAGGTGATGTCCTTCACCTTTTATAAAAACACGGGACCTCCAACTGCAGCAAAATTTCATGAAAGTTTCTGAGTAAATATAAAGAATGTGATGGTGATTAGGGACTATGGTTTTCCTTACTTTCAGTACGCAATGTAATGTCTAGAACATTTTTCACCTATCTGTCATAAACAATCAGGCATAAAAAATGATGTCTTGACAATCTTGAAACTTTGATATTTTGCCACTCCAGCTCTATGGGTGTGGCAACTGTCTGTTAACGCCAATCTCACCAAAGGAATGATTAGGCGCTGATAAGCCTTTTTCCTGAGTTTTCGAGTGAAGAATCAGAGAGCAATCAGAATGCGAGTGTTGATACCCCAGGAAGTGATTGAGGCAAATAGCTTAAATGTTTTTCAAAGAGAAACTGGATGAGTACATTGGAGAATGCGGGATGGTAGGGTAGGGAGGTGGGTCTGGGTTGGATGCTCTTCAGAGGTTCGGTGAGGATTCGATGGACCGAATAGCCTGCTTCCACACTGCAGTGATTCTATGATTCTGAGAAAAAAGAATAGAATGATTTGCTAAGAGGCTGGGAAGAGGTAGACACAATGAGCAAGGTGTAAGCTTCTGCGCAGACAGGTTGGTTTAAGTGGCTTGTTTCTGCGTCATACATTCGAAGCAAACACATGCTATTTATTGCCAAGACGCCAATCAAAAATTAAAAATACTTATGAGATGTTCGTAAAGTGCTTGCTCCGGTACTTGTTCCAAATTTTGTAGTTGCCTCCGAGATATGTTTTATCTTTTGAATGATGCATGATTCTGCAAGTCCTTCTATACTTCTGACTGAAAACCTTTTGTTGATTTTTAATCAAGTTAACAAATAAAGGTGATCTTTCTGGTTTTTGCTTGGCTTTGATGTTAAATCTTTATATAAGGAAATTAAACATGGGCCTGAATCTAAAGAGTGATATTGCCTTTCTGAACTAAAGAAACAAAGTGATTTTAACAAAATACTAAATATACCATGGAAAGACATGAGAGATCACTTCAACCTACATAGAATTATATTGGATTTACATTATCAAAAGCTGACAGTTGGATCTAAATTGTCTATGCTAATGTTGACCTGTGTATGACATTCCTTCCATAGTATTTCATCTCAGTCTTCCAACATGTGCTTCATTTCTTTTCTTCCTTAATTTCCTTTGTTGTTTTTCCTTAAAACTATCTTCAGGTCAGTCAGTGGAATAGATAAATCATCTGAAAAATAACTGAAGGAAGAATTCCTCAGGCTTAGCTCAAACAATGAAGATCAATGCTCAAGTGGGTTAGTCAGAGGATGTCCGTCACAACAAAAGAAAGAGGACATTCCTCCACTTGCCCATTTGAAGAGGCATTTCCAGTTTTGAGTGCCCATAGTGAAGGGAAGAAAAATTGCATTCAGATCTCTGATGTGCCAAGAATAGTCTAAAAGAAGACTCACAATGTAAAATGTGTAAATGAAAAATAGGAATATAGGAAAGAGTAACACCACTAGAATAGCACAGTAGCTCAGTGGTTAGCATTACTGCTTCACAGGGACCCAGGTTTGATTCCACCCTTGGATAACTGTGTGAAGTTTGCACATGCTTCCCATGTCTGCATGGGTTTCTTCCAGGTGCTCCGGTTTCTCCCTACAGTCCAAAGATGTGTTAGGTGGACTGCCCATGCTAAATTGCCCATTATGTTGAAGGATGTGCAGGCTAGGTGGACTAACCATAGGCAATGCAGGATTTCATGGATAGTGTGGGAAGGGGGTCTGAGTGGGATGCTCTTCAGAGGGCCAGTTTGAACCAATGGGCCGAATGGCCTGCTTCTATGCTGCAGGGATTCTATGATTCTATGATCAATGACCTAGTCTCTCATAACACCTCAAGTGCTCTAATCATTTAATCAATTTTGAAATGCTGTGATATTTCATTACAGACATGGTCTGATATAGCAAAATCCTATAAACAGCAATGAGATGATTGTCCATTTATTTGTTTTTAATTATGTTGGTTGTTGTCTTAAGACTGGGAGAGAACTCTTTGTTCCGTGTACCATGTGGTTACTTATTTATGCTTCACTTGAGCTGGTAGAACAGCCAAACAGGATGTATCACGGAAGGGCTCATATTTCACAATGCAGCACTCCTGAACTACTGCACTGGCATACCAATCGGATTATGAACTCAGTGAGAGGTGGGCACACCTGAGGTAATTAGGAGAAATGCACAGGTGAATATAAATGGAACTGTGGTTGTTGGGGTCAAATAATTGATATTTTTGGGGGGGTGCAAGGTAAGCAGATCCACTTCACAACTATTTACTTAAGAACACCAATAGTTGTCTTCACAATGGTGTTGGTGGCAGCATCTTCCTGTTTGTCACCACATGGTCAGCTCATGATGGGGAGCCATCTAAGCTGAATGGGATTCCTTTTTTTTTCACAAAAAGACAGTCTCTGGGTCCTTATGGTAGTTCAAAGACAGCATTAGGCCTCAGGTCTAAGCCATCATGAATTGTGTGTATTCACTCACATGAACTTTTGAGACTGATTACACAGTAATGAAGGAAGCCTTTTACAGTTACAGTGCAGTTACATGTGGGGCCCTGTGCAGGAACTCAGTGGATCCCTGTACTCTTGGCAATCTTGCCACTCTGACATCAAGTCTTATGATGGAGCGTAAGTACAAAAATATAAGCTGAGACTCCAGTTCAACAGAATCTCTATCAACTGAGTCACATCTGAGATATAGGGACAATTTTAGACCAAACCAAAACCATCTCGTCGAAAAGAGTGAAACATATGACCTTCAAGTGCGAGTAGAGGAAAGAGAGATAATCAAGGGACCAGAGTCAAATGCATGGAGATTTCCTGGTGACTGGATATTGTTGTAGAGATGCTGGGTGACTGGAGCCAATAAAGGTCAGTGAAAAGGTGAATAACAGATGAAAAGATGCGGGATAGAGATACAATGCAGACAGCAGAATGTGGACTAATATTAAATTAACTGGAAACGTAGTCTCATTCAATTCAATAAAAAAGTTGAGCAAAGTATCAAAACATGTTACAGAGCTTCACTACTTTTTGCAAATATATTCCATTAGATTTCTTATAACTTAAATAACTCAAATCATTGATACTTTGAAAACTGAGTTTTATTAATGCAGTGTTGGGATTCATCTTTGATTTTATACTTTTAAACAGCTTTGTCTTCCTTTGTATGGATGTTAGTCTGATTGATATTTTATCCAATTGAAACATGAGAGGGATCTTGTCATTTACAAGGACAGCGTGAAACAGGCTGATACATTCAAACAGGTTAATATTAAGAAGGAGGATGTAGTGGAAATTTTGAAACACTTGAGGATAGACAAGTCCCCTGGGCCAGACGGGATATACCCAAGGTTCTATGGGAAGCGAGGGAAAAGGTTGCTGCACCTTTGGTGATGACCTTTGCATCCTCACGGCCCACTGGAGATGGTTGGAGAGTGTGTATTCCCTTGTTCAAGAAAGGCACTGGGAATAACCCTTAGATTTATAGACCAGTTAGTCTTATGTCGGTAGTGGGTAAATTATTGGAGAGGATTCTGAAACACAGGATTTATTTTGAACACCACAGTTTGATTAGAGGTAGTCAGCATGGCTTTGTGAAGGGTGGGACATGCCCCACAAGCCTTATTGAATTATTTGAGGATGTGACAAAACACTTTGACGAAGGTAGAGCAGTGGATGTGCTGTATATGGATTTTAGCAAGGTGTTTGGATGTTTTGAGTGACTTGGATGAGGAAGTGGAAGGGTGGATTAGTAAGTTTGCTGATGACACAAAGATTGGTGGAGTTGTGAATAGTGTGGAGGGCTGCTATAGGTTGCAATAGGATATTGACAGGATGCAGAGCTGGATGAGACGTGGCAGATAGCATTCAACTTGGAAAAGTATGAAGTGATTCATTTTGCAAGGTTAAAGTTAAATGCAGAATACAGGGTTAAAGGCAGGATTCTTGGCAGTGTGGAGGAACAGAGGGATTTAGGGGTCCATGTCCATAGGTCCCTCAAAGTTGCCATCCAAGTTGATAGGGTTGTTAAGAAGGTGTATGGAGTATTGGCTTTCATTAGTAGGGGGATTAAGTTTAAGAGCCATGAGGTTATGCTGCAGCTCAAAAAGGCCTGGCTAGACCATGCTTCGAATATTGCTCTCAGTTCTGGTTGCCTCATTATAGGAAGGATGTGGAAGCTTTAGAGAGGATGCATAGGAGATTTGCTAGACTGCTGTGTGGACTGGAGGGCATGTCTTATGAAAAAAGGTTGAGTGAGCTAGGGTTTTTCTCATTGGAGTGAAGAAGGATGAGAGGTGACTTGATATAGGTATACAAGATGATGAGAGGCTTAGGTAATTACAGGCCAGTTAGTCTTACTACTTTGGTAGGCAAAGTAATGGAAAGGATACTGAGGGATAGGATTTATGAGTATCTGGAAAGACACTGCTTGATTAGGGACAGCCAACATGGATTTGTGAAGGGTAGGTCTTGCCTTACAAGTCTTATTGAATTCTTTGAGGAGGTGACCAAGCATGTGGATGAGG
>NC_057714.1:92210116-92216840 GCF_004010195.1 Chiloscyllium plagiosum | reverse complement strand
ACTGCCTGTGGGAGTGGTAGAGTCAGAATCTTTGGTGACCTTTAAGCGGCAATTGGATAGGTACATGGATGGGTGCTTAAGCTAGGACAAATGTTCGGCACAACATCGTGGGCCGAAGGGCCTGTTCTGTGCTGTATTGTTCTATGTTCTATGTTCTGTGTAAAGTGGATAGCCAGAGACTTTTTTTCAGGGCAGAAATGGCTATCACGGGGGGATGTAATTTTAAGGTGATTGGAGGAAGGTTTAGGTAAGTTCTTTACATAGAAAGTGGTGGGTGTGTGGAATGCATTGCCAGCAGTGATAGTAGAGTCAGATACATTAGGGACATTTAAACGATTCTTGGATAGGCACACGGATGACAGTAAAATCAAGGGTATGTAGGTTCATTAGATCTTAGAGTAGGATAAAAGGTTGGCACATCGAGGACTGAAGGGCCTGTACTGTGCTAGACTGTTCTATGTTCTATGTTGTATGTTCTATGAATAATTTCTATAAATAGTTTTTTTTCTGAACACGGTAACGTTGTTCAAGCAGGCACTTATTTGATGATAACAATGATGGTACAGATTGCTACCAAGCCAAAGCAATATTTTATTCAAAATCACATCAAACAAGCTAAGAAACATGGAGGGAAGTGCATAGGCAAATATAACTGTTTCCTAGGTACTTGCTATTGTCCTTGAATACAACCAGGCTACACTGACAAATTAATTTCCTGGACTTGCTGTTTAATTGGCCTGAATGGGCAAACAATCTGAATTGTTAACTTCAAGTGGTTAACAAACTACATGCTAGCAATTCTAAAGTCTGCCAATGCCAAAGTGATGCGTGACTTGGCATTAATGTAGTGTCAGCCATTAATAATGACGCTTCACATTTTCCCACATGAGTTTAAAAGGGTGATAAAATGTTTCTGCCAGAGGCTTAACAATAACAAGGCAATTAGTCTAGTGCAATGGGTCGCCAATTTATATTAGCCAGGCAGTGATGCCAGAATCATAACGCAGAGGAATTCTCTTACATCCAATGTAAGTTTCAAGTGAATGTTGATTTATTGTCATACATGATCTGGGTGATGTTTTCACTTTAGTCTCAGTTGGCAAATATTTCACCTTTCCAATCAGAAGATTGCAAGTTCAAGGCCATCAACAGAACTAGAGACAATCCTGAGGGAGTGCTACACCATTCGAGGTACCAATTTTCAGATGTAACAATACAAAAAGACCATGTTTGCTTGTTTGTACAAACATATCTTGCTCTACTTAAAAAAATAAACAGTGGCTTCTTCTGGTGCCCAAGCCAACATTAACTCTAGATTTACTGCTCATAATTCATTATCGCTTTTTGGATCTTGCCTGCTGCCTCTCAGTGACTGCAATTCAAAAGTAGTTCAATGTTTGTAAAGTGTTAAGCAATATCCCAAAGATATGAAAGGTGCTCTATGAATACAAGATTTTCTTTATCAAATAAAGGCTATAGGAAGTAACTACAAGCAAACACTCACTTGCATTGTGTTTTAAGTATTGCTGACATTCCATGAATATAGATAACATGTACATACAGGACTTAGGTTTCTTTGGCAGTGCGAAAGGGGCTTTCCACATAAATAATGTAATGTTGTTGGAGCAACTACTGTAGAATCTAACTGCTTCAGAAGAAGCAACAGTTTGAATCCAGAGGTGTGTGGGATGAGGCAAGGGAGAATGAACATTGGACTAAAGAGACCAGAATACATATGCAATGGTATTAAAAGGTTGACTATTAAGGACAAAAAAAACAAAAAATTAGGAATAATTAATTGAAATTGCACTGCTAAATTAATACTGAGCATATTAAGGTATGCACAAAATGAATTTGTTCACCATTTTAGCAACAGCAGCAATTTAGTTTTAACCACTTTTTATGTAAGGAGACAACAGAATCTTAACATGTTTGGAGTAGAATTTTTTTTTATAAGACTAATATAATCTATTATAGAAACAAATAAAACTATGAATCACACAGATCCATACAGATTTTTCAATGGTGAGGCTTGTTGCACTGCCTGGTTTGGCACAATGTCAACCTAAGAAAGTCCTTCTACTATAACAGAAGAAATGCCAGCTAAACAAAATATTGTTGCTCTGTAGAAAAGTAATGCATGTGTGGTTTTCCTCAGTGAAGTCTCAGGCAGTTAGTTCATTTACACAAGTATTTCTCAATGCAGCAATATTCTGGAAACAAGGATAGGTTGCAATAAATTGAGGTTAGTCCATACTCCTTTATTGAGGAGCAATCTGATAAGCACAACTTTGTAACACATTACAAATAGTAAACTGTCCCTAAAGCTGAATTTGTTTGACATTAATAATGATGCTGCATTAGGGATATTAGCAGAACTTGTTAACTCTTGTATGTTTGGCTTTGAGCAGTTTTTCTGCTAACTTTGCTCGTATGTTTTAACATTAATATTTCTGACAGAAACAGAAATTGCTGGAAAAGCTCAGCAAGTCTGGCAGCATCTATGGAGAGAAATCAGAGTTAACTTTACAGGTCCAGTGACTCTTCCTCGGGACAGAATGTTAACTCTGATTTCTCTACACAGATGCTACTAGACCTGTTGAGCTTTTCCAGCAATTTCATTTTTGTTTCTGATTTCCAGCATCCGCAATTCTTTCAGATCTTATTTAACATTTTTAACATGATCTGTTTCTTTCAAAAAAAGTGCATACTTGGAAGATTTTCATGACACTTTCTTGAATGTTAAAGCATTCACGACATTTGGAAAAACAGTAGAGGCATTATTTCTTTTCTTCTCCAGACAGCATTCATGCTTGTTATTCATCCTGCCATTAAATATCAAAACTCTTCAATTTATAAAGATAATTGTGTTTCCTAGTTTGATACTCAGCAAGCCTCACCATTGAAACCATCTGCATGGATCTGTGTCTCTGTAATTAATAGTTTTTATCTATTTCTATACTAGATTATTTCTATTTGGAAATCATGTTAATGTTTGTCATATTAAATTTCATATGCAGTCAGTCTGTATTTAAGTCACTGGTACTGGGACATCCTATCTACAGATACTTCCTGGCCTACTATTTCACTCTGAGATTGTCAGATTCCTCTTTCTGCCAGAAATGCACTTTTACCTTGAAGCTCATGTGTTATCTGTCTCCATGGCTTTTATTGCACTTCAACGTACTTGAAATTCTCTCGTTATCATTTTATATATGTGGATTATCACAATCAATTGCTCAGCAAAATCTCTCTTTCACCACAGGTATTTAGCATTGCCTCATAGCTAGATTAATTAGCTAATCTGCAAGCATTTTGTTAATAAGTAATTCTTTTAAAAGCAGCCATTGATAATTGATTTAATTTGACCTTCCCTGGTTTTCAGTATCTGTCTGCTGTTCCAGTGAATTAACTTCAGTCTATGTTCTACTAATCAGGTCACATCAAAGTATTTACTGTGTGCTGATAATTTAATTGTCTTCAGTTCACCTTTGATAGACTATGTAATATATTTGTTCACTGGTGTAATAAGTACAAGGGTTAGGCAGTTTAAATTTATTTTTTAGCCGTAATGTAAATTAAATTTATAGCTTGCATTAAATTTAGAAGATTCCAGTTTTGGCCCTCTAACTTAGGGCTTCTTTCCATTAAGTTTCTCCTTAAAATCTAAACCTTCAACAAAGTTTTCACTATCTTTTCTAATAACTTCTTATGTGACTCAGTGCCAAATTTTGTCTAATATTCTAGTTGAGATGTTAAGGTCTAGATAAAAACAAGCTTTTGTTAATTTTGAGTTCTTTTGTTTTACTTGCAATAGAGTCTCTCAGAAGAGATGAGCTTGTAAAATTAAAGTTTATTGGATTGAGGGCAATACATTGAGATGGATCTAGAACTTGTTTCATTGACAACAAATAAAAATAGAAATAAACAAGTAATTTTCCAAGTGGCAGGCAAAGACTAGTGGGGAACTGCAGGCATCACAATATTTTAGTTGACTTTACAAAATGTAATATCTCCATCTTTGATTTGATTTATTATTGTCAAGAGTGTAGTGCTGGAAAAGCACAGCAGGTCAAACAGCATCCGAGGAGCAGAAGAATCGACATTTCAGGCACAAGCCCTTCATCAGGAATGTCTGAAACATTGATTCTCCTGCTCCTCAGATGCTGCCTGACCTGCTGTGCTTTTCCAGCACCATACTCTCGACTGTGATCTCCAGCATCTACAATCCTCACTTTCTCCTATTTGATTTATTATTGTCACATGTGCCTAAAAACAGTGAAGCGTTCTGTTTTGCATGCAGTACAAGCAGATCATAACATACAAAGACATTCAAATCATGGGATAATTGAACAGAATGAGACACATAAAGTTATGGCTGCATAGAAGATGTGCAAAAAACAAAATCAACATTAGATTTGAAATTTGACAGGTCCATTCAACAGTCTAATAAAAGCAGGGAAGAAGCTTTTCTTGAACCTGTTGGTACATGTGTTTAAGCTTTTGCATCTTCTGCCTGATGGAAGATGTTGGAAGAGATTATAATTGGGATTGGAGGGATCTTTGATGATGTTGGCTGCCTTTCCAAGGCAACGAGAGTGTAGGTGGAATCAATGGATGGGAGGTTGGCTTCTGTGATGGAACACAACTTTCTGTAGTTTCTTATAACACTGGGCAAAGCAGTTGCCATACCAGGCCGTGATGCATCCAGATGGAATGCTTTCTATGGTGCATCTGTAAGAATTGGTGAGAGTCCTGAGAAAGAAGAGGCATTTTTGTGTCTTCTTGTTTGTCACATCCATGTCAGGAGAACTTGTTGGTTATTGTCACCCCGAGAAACTTGATACTCTTGACCATCTCCCATCTCCGCTCCATTCATGTAGATAGGGGCCTGTCTTCCTCCTTGCTTCCTGAAATCAATGGTCAGCTTTTTAGATTTGCTTACACTAAGAGAGAATTATTATCTTTGCACCACGTCATCAGGCATTCTATCTCCTTCCTGTATTCTGTCTCGTCATTGTTTGATATCCGGCCTACAATGGTGGTGTCATAGAGTCATAGAATCATAGAGATGTACAGCATGGAAACAGACCCTAAATTTCAACTCGTCCCTGCTGACCAGATATCCCAACCTAATCTAGTCCCATTTGACAGTGCTTGGCCATATCCATCAAAATCCTACCTATTCATTTACCCATCCAGATGCCTTTTAAAAGCTACAATTGTACCAGCTTTCACCACTTCCTCTGCCAGCTCATTCCATACACACACCACCCTCTGCATGAAAATGTTGCCTCTTTGGACCCTTTATATATCTTTCTCCTCTCACTTTAAACCTATACCCTCGACTTCTGGACTCCTTCACCCCAGAGAAAAGATCTTGACTATTTACCCTATCTAAGCTCATCATGATTTTTTCAACCTCTATAAGGTCACCCCTCAACCTCCGACACTCCAAGGAAAACAGCCCCAGCCTTTACAGACTCTCCCTGTAGCTCAAATCCTCCAACCCTGGCAAGATCCTTGTAAATCTTTTCTGAACCCTTTCAAGTTTCACAACATCCTTCCGATAGGAAGGAGACAAGAATTACACACAATATTCCAAAAGTCACCAATACAGCCGCTGTCAGCAAATATAATGGAGTTGGGATGAAATTTGGCTACACAGTCATGAACACAGTAGGGGGTCATATTTGAAGATGACAAAAGCTAGATGGGGAGGATGAACTTTAAGAATGATACAGAGAGACTTCAGTTTGATTTTGACAACCTGAGTGAGCTGGCAAATATCTGGCAGATGAAAAATGATGTGAACAAATATGAAGTTACCCACTTTGGTAGCAAAAACAAAACTGCAGACTATCATTGTGTTGGCTATAAATTGAGAGAGAGGAATATGCCATGAGATCTAGGTGTCCTTAAGCAGCAGTCATAAAAAAAATGCATGTAGCTGCTGCAGGCTGTAAAAAAGGCAAATGCTATAGATTAGATTCCCTACAGTATGGAAACAGAGCCTTCAGCCCAACAAGTCCACACCAACCCTCTGAAGAGTAACCCACCCCCCTACTCTACATTTACCCCTGACTAAAGCACCTAGCACTAAGGGCAATTTAGCATGACCAATTCACCTGACCTATACATCTTTGGATTATGGGAGGAAACCCACACAGACACAGGGAAAATGTGCAAACTCCACACAGACAGTCCCCAAGGCAGGAATTGAACCCAGAGCTGGGCAGAAAGGTGGCAAATGGAGTTCAATGTGGGTAAGTGTGAGGTGGTTCACTTTGGTAAGAGTAACAAAAAGATGGGGTACTGGGCTAATGGTCGGATACTTGGTAGTGTGGATGAGCAGAGGGATCTTGGTGTCCATGTACACAGATCTCTGAAAGTTGCCACCCAAGTAAATAGTGCGGTGAAGAAGGCATATGGCGTACTGGCTTTTATAGGTAGAGGAATTGAGTTCCGGAGTCCTGAGGTCATGATGCAGTTGTATAAAACTCTGGTGCGGCCGCATCTGGAATATTGTGTGCAGTTTTGGTCGCCATACTATAGGAAGGATGTGGAGGCACTGGAACGGGTGCAGAGGAGGTTTACCAGGATGTTGCCTGGTATGGAAGGAAGATCGTATGAGGAAAGACTGAGACACTTGGCGCTGTTTTCACTAGAGAAAAGAAGGTTTAGGGGTGACTTGATAGAGGTATACAAGATGATTAGGGGTTTA
>NC_057714.1:92196580-92209648 GCF_004010195.1 Chiloscyllium plagiosum | reverse complement strand
TCGTGAGTTCATGGAATGCCCTGCCAGTAGCAGTGGTGGACTCTCCCTCTTTACGGGCATTTAAACGGGCATTGGATAGGCATATGGAGGATAGTGGGCTAGTGTAGGTTAGGTGGGCTTGGATCGGCGCAACATCGAGGGCCAAAGGGCCTGTACTGCGCTGTATTCTTCTATGTTCTATGTTCTATGTCCCTGATGCTGTGCGGCAGCAGTGCTAACCACTGAGCCACCATGCCTCCCCTAGCTGATGGTTTGAGTACAGGAACAGGGAAGTCTTGCTGCAATCACACAAGGCCTTTGTGTGACCAGACCCATAATATTATGTGCAGTTTTGATCTCATCTGAAGAAGAATGTTCTTACTGTAGAAGGAGTGCAGCAATGGTTTACCACTCTGATTCCTGAGATGGTGGGACTGAAGCTTGAGGAAAGGTTGGATCTGTTAGGATTATATTTGCCAGAGTTCAGAAAAATGAGGGAGGAATCTTTTAGAAATCTATAAAGTCCTAACAGGACTGGACAGGGTAGATGTGGGAAAGATGTTCCTGATGGCAGTACAGTCCAGAACCAGGGTTCACAATCTAAAGATACAGAATACATCACTTAGGACTGAAATGAGAAGAAATTTCCTTAACCAGAGATTGTTGAACCTATGAAATTCTCTACCACAGAAAGCAGTCAAGGCCAAAATGTCTGTTTGCAAGAAGGAACTGAATATTACACTTGGGGTTCAAGGTATCAAAGAACATGGAATAATGAAAATAGGGGGAAAAGCAGGGACAAGGTATTGAGTAGCATGATCAGCCATGACTAGGTTTGAAAGGCTGAATGGCTTACTCCTGCTTATATATTCTATGTTTTTAAAATTCTACATTTGTTTTGCAAAGGAAACCAATCAGTCTCCAAATTGGACAAAGAATCACATAAAATAACTCACAAAAGTCATAAGAATACCATTTTGGAATTCACCTGGAACTAGAACTGGAAGATAGTTACCTCAGGAAGAAGTCGCAGAAGTCCTTTTGAAAGTCAATTAACATTTCCAAGGGGAAATAGGAACACCTCAACAATGCTTTCCCTGGAGATGAATAACCGTTCCAAGCTCAATACAACCTGACAATGAGACTCATCCAAACTAATGGCTGCGCAATTAAAAAGGTTAATTACCTGGATCACCAAACAGCATTGGGATCTGTCTCAACTCAATACCCAATGACTTGCCAGTTTTGGGACATACTTACTTAGAGACCAAAAAACTGCAGATGCTGGAATCTAAAGTAGACAGGCAGGAGGCTAGAAGAATACAGCAAGCCAGATAGCATTAGGAGGTTTCTATTTCTGTTTACTCTTGGGAATATTCCTGAAGAAGGGTTATACCTGAAACATTGACTTCTCCACCTCCTGATGCTGCATAGCTTGTACATTCTTCTAGCCTCTTGTTTGTCAAGTTTTGGGACATAGCAACCCCCTTAAGTTTTGATCTTCGAAATGGGACTGTGTGTTGCCAATTTGTGCAGAACTCCCCAGGAAGAATTCTGCAAAATGCCATCAGAAAGGGAGTTGGTCCTCAACATGGAGATGGACATTGCCACCAGCTGACGTACTGTTGTACCTAACCAAGGAGCAGATCCTTCAGTGCTGTAAACATGCGACATAGGAGTTTTAACTTGCTTAACCACTGAAGTCAATGCAGCTGCTGATTCTGATCAACTTTCTATCCCTTCACTTTCGAAAGAGAAATCTTTTTGGAAGTCAGGCCCACAGTGATCTATTAAAGATAATGAGATTAATCTCTCATTATCCGTTATCCTTACTTACTTTTAACTTTTACATTTGTATTTTTAGTGGCGAACCTTATCACTTTTGCTTCAGTAACTGTAGCAATGGTTTTGTAATAAAATAACTTTTTGCTTATTTAAGAGTTCTGCTTTTTTTTTAAAAGTGAAACACTTTAAAACCGGAAGGAAACTAAGTGGGCTGTACAAATTTGCTGTTCATCTGAGAAAGGATGTTCTTGCTATAGATCGAGTGCAGCAAAGATTCACCGGACTGATTCCTGGAATGGTGGGACTGAATTATGAGCAAAGATTGAATCTGTTAGGATTATCTTTGCCAGGGTTCACAAAAATGATGAGAGAGCTCTCATAGAAGCCTGTACAATCCTAACAGGACTCTAAGGACTTTACTGGGGTGGTAATGGCAATTTATTCTGTCATGTTCTAATATATCAATTAATCTCAGGGGGCATGCATTTATTGCCATTATCACTATTACTAAACTTACTTTGCAAAGTTTATCAACAAGATTTCTTGCTTGCAAATAAATGACATTCCTTAAGATAAATGAGCCTTATTATCACTGCTATAAGCAGCCTTGTGGAACCATTTGAAGGTGCGAGATTATCAGCAATCAAAGATTGCAGACAATAGCCAAATACATTGCGATTATTACTATAAACCTGCCTTCAACAGTTTCAAAGACGATAAGATCTTCCACACAAAATGCTTTCTTTCCAGATTGTATCTTTGAAAATATTTGAAAGCATCATTTTTGCAAAACTAAGCTGAATTAATGCCAGCATCAGAAAACCCTGGTTATTTTTTAATCTACCAATATTACATTGTGAAATAATAAAAGAACTTGATTTCTGCAAGGCTATTGACACGGTACCACATAGTAATCTGATAAAGAAGGTAAAGGCATCCAGTATAACTTGGCAAGGTCAATCTAAAATTGGCTAAGTGATCAGAATTAAAATTAGAATTAGTTTTAATCACCACTTAAGAAGTCAGCTTAGGTACCAAGAAACCTAAGTACAGACTCTAAAGTTCAAATTCTGAGGGAAAAAAAGGTTGAAAAATAAAGAAATGTAAAGTCCAACAATAAATCATAAAATTAGAGAAATAAGAATTCAGAATAACACTCGTTCCAAACCAGGCCACGCCATATTTCACCTCAAGGCTGGGAGTCCTCAGAGTCAAGTCCATGCTGAGGCCATGAGTTTGAGTCCATGCTGAGGCCGGGAGTTCGAGAGTTCACACTGAGGCCGGGAGTTCGAGAGTTCATACTGAAGCCAGGAGTCCAAGTCCATGCTGAGGCTGGGAGTCAAGTCCACGCTGAGGCCGGGAGTTGGAGTCCTCACTGGGGCCAGGAGTTGGAGTCCATGCTGAGGCCAGGAGTTGAAGTCCATGCTGAGGCCGGGAGATCAGGTCCACTCTGAGGCTAGGAGTTGGAGTCCACACTGAGGCCAGGAGTTCACGTTGGCTTTCACCCCAGACATCGCTGAAGCCACCTGAGAATGGGAGGTGGAAAGAAAACAAAAACACAAAGAAAAGAAATGGACAGAGCAATCATGCACCGACTCAAGCATCCTACTCCACCACCATTTGACCTGTTGTCTCAATGGAGGACATTTTGCCAATCAGAGACAAATGATGGTGGTAGGAGACTGTGTGACTGGAGCCTGGTGTCTGATGGTGTACCAAAGAGATCAGCACTGGGTTCCTTATTATTGGTGATATTCACAACTGATGTTGATGAAAATTTAGGAGGGGGAATGACATGTTTGCAAATCCCACAGTGATTGGTTGGATGGTTGACAGTGAGGAGGAAGCTATTGGATTACAGGAAGATATACAGTAAATGGATTGTTCAAATGGGCATATCAATGGCAGATAAAACCTAACCCTGTCAAATGTGAGGCAGAGCACTTTGGAAGAAGGAGCAAGACAAAGGAGTACTCAATGAATAGCAAGACATTAAGAAGGTCAGAAGACAGTGGGATCTTGGGGTGCTAGTCCACAGATCCATGAAAGCACCATGAAAGACTGATACAGTCATTAAGAAGGCATATGGGACACTTGTCTTTATCAGTCAAGGCAAAGCTCATAAGAGAAGGGAGGTCACGGTGGAGCAGTACAGAACTTTAGTTATTCCACAGTTGGAGTACTTATGCAGTTCTGGTCAGCACAAGACAGGAAGAACGTGATTGTACTAGAGGGTGTACAGAGGAGAGATATCAGGAGTTTAACTGAAATTGAGCATTTCATCTATGAAGAGAGACTGAATAAGCTAGTGTTTTCTTTGGAGCAGAGAAGCTTGTGTGGAGCGCTTAATAGATGGGTAGATGATTATGAGGGATGGAAAGGGTGAATAGAAAACAGTGGTTCCCCCTTAGTTGAAGGATCAATAACAAGGGGGCTTAGAGAGGATTTAAGGAAAAATGTTTTCACCTAGAGGGTGGTGGAGACTGGGATTCACTGCTCGGGAAGGGAGTTGAGGCAATAAACCTCACAATCTTTAAAACGTACCTACATAAGCACACGAAATGTCATAACATTTAAGGCTATGTGTCTAATATGGGAAAGTGTGACTGATGTATGAAGTAGGAGAAAGTAAGGACTGTAGATGTTGGAGAGACAGCATCGAAAAGTGTAGCACTGGAAAAGCACAACAAGTCAGGCAGCATCTGAGGAGCCCTTCATCAGGAATGTGGAGGGGAAAGGGTGCTGAGAGATAAATAGAAGGGTGGGAGTGGGGGTGCAAGGAACCCCACTGCACTGTGGCTGACCACTTCAACTCCTCCTTCCACTCCCCCAAGGACATGAAAGTCCCGGGCCTCCTCTACAGCCTAATCCAAGTCACCTGCCAACTGGAGGAAGAATGCCTCATCTTCTGTCTTGGGACCTTCAACCACACGGCATCAACATCGACTTCACCAGTTTCAAAACCTCCCCTCTCCCCACCTCGTCCCAGATCCTCTTGATTTAACCTACCTGTTCATCTTCCTCCCTACTTATCCACTCCACTCACTCCACTGACCTAACACTATCACCCCCCCATCTGCATCCACCTATCACCTTCCCAGCCCTACCCCACCTTCCTATTTATTTGTCAGCTCTCTGCCCCCTCAACATTCCTGATGAAGGGCTTACGCTGGAAATATCAACTCTCCTACTCCTCGGATGCTGCCTGACCTGCTATACTTTTCCAGCACCACACTTTTCAACTCTGATCTGTGAAGTAGTTTATTTATGGTGGTAAGACTTCATGGGCCAAAGGGCTATTCTGTGCAATGATTTTATGAATCTATAACTGCAAGTGCTGAGAATTTGAAATAAAAGCATAAATTGCTGCAAATGAGGAGTCAATCAGTTAGTTTTGGTAAAGCTAGAAGTTCCCTTTGTCACTCCTTAACACTTCTGATGAAGCACAGACAGGTGAAATTCAGTAACCTGTGCTTTCTCTTTATAGCTGTGACCTGAACTGTTACATATTTCGATCAGATTTTTAACCTCATGCTGTTCATTGCTGAGATGTGTCAAACTGTTCTGTATTCGTTCATGAGGATGTCACTAGCAAGACCAACATTAGTTGGACCCACCAATTCTATTATCTGCCTTACTCAGTCATTTAAGATGGCAGTTAAGAGTCAACCACATTAATGTGCATCAGATTCATGTGTAGGTTATACCAGTAAGGACATCAGGTATCCTTTCCTAAGCAGCTTTAGCAAACCAGATTATCTTTGAGAACAATCAGTGATCCAGATTTTATTAATTGAATTCAAGTTCCATGAGTTGCCATGGTGGAATTTCAGCCCATGTCTCCAAACATTACTTTTTAGTTTATCAAAGGGAAGTCAATGGCCCAGTAGTATTTACATTATTGCATATAATAGATTGTTAACCCATGCAGTGTTCTGGGTACCAGAGTTCGAATCCCACCATGGTAGATAGTGGAATTTGAATTCAATAAATATCAGGAATTACGGATCTAATGATAACTGTGAATTCAAAGTTTGTGCGAAGATTTGTAGCTCGGGTGCTCGTTGTTGTGGTTCTGTTCGCCGAGCTGGAAGTTTTTGTTGCAAACGTTTCGTCCCCTGGCTAGGCGACATCATCAGCGCTTGGGATTCGTGTCGTTTCGTGGCTAGTTGATGTTCATGTATGCGGATTGTTAGCTGTCTTCCTGTTTGTCCTATATAACTGTGAATCAATTGTTGATTGTTGGAAAAAATCATCAGGTTCACTTTATGGAAAGGAAAGTGCCATCCTTACCTGGTCTGGCCTACATGTGGTTGACTCTTAACTGCTCTCTGCGTAATAAGTGCTGACCTAGCCAGTGCTGCCTTCATTCCATGAATGAATAAAAAAATCACTGTGCCAGTGACATTACCACTATCGCACCATCTTCTCCAAGCAAATAACTCCACAAGATAACTGTTACTTCACATGACAATGAATATCACCAGGCACTGCAGCCCTTTGTTTTTGTTTTATTCCTGCAGTGAATGCTCTGAATTCCACTAGTTATTGGAAATTAACAAATTCTTCTGAATCATTAGTGAATTCAAATTAAATATGCATATTAATATTCAACTTGTAAAATAGATTTTCCATTGCCAATGCTTTATCAATCTTTCCAACCTCATAATGTAGAATAAACAAAACATAATTTTAAATTCTCGCTAACAGGGCTTTGTCTATACTTCTTCACCTCTAAAATGATGTCTCAATATTGTGGCTTTATTGATTATGTGATGTAATATATATTCATACAAATATATTATTTGTGGGGACAGTTATCTTAGATACTTAGTATCTTCAGTTCTGGACTCAAACATTAACTCTGTTTATCGCTCCGCTGACACTGCCAGACTTGCTGAGATTCCCCAACATTCTTTGTATTTAAAACAAGCAAAAGGACGCGGTTACAAGACAGCCAATAGCTTGTGGGTGGTGTTCACAGCACATATTAAAGATTATCAGCATCCCCACGAATTGGAAAGTTCATGTTGTCTTTGACTTGATTGTATTCACAAGCTAGGGGAAACTTAGGACTGCAGATGCTGGAGATCAGCGTCAAGAGTGAAGTGCTGGAAAAGCATAGCAGGTCGGGCAGCATCCGAGGAGCAGGAGAATCGACATTTCGGGCATAAGCCCTTCATCAGGATGCTTTTCCAGCACCATAGTTTTGATGCTGTACTCACAAGCTGTTTATGTTACACCAGAACGTTAGGTGGGACAATTTGAACCAAAACAAACAACTCTCAGTTGATGATTAAAGTGTGGTTCAATGGTTAGCACTGCTGCCTCACAGCACAGGGACCCAGGTTCATTTCCAGCCTCAGGCAACTGTCTGCATGGAGTTTGCACATTCTCCCCGTGTCTGCATGGGTTTCCTTCGGTTTCCTCCCACAGTCCAAAGATGTGCAGGTTAGGTGAATTGGCTGTGCTATATTACCCAAATGTAAGGGAAGTGCAGGCTAGGTAGACTAGCCTTGAGAAATGCAAGATTGCAGGGATAAGGAGGTTTAGGTGGGATGTGTTTCAGAGGGGCAGTGTGGACTCGATTGGTGGAATGGCCTACTTCTACACTATAGGGTTTCTTTGATTCTAAGTATTCCAGTTAGAATTCACATTGCAGCATCATGATGCTTGTCCAGAGATCTGTGATGTAAATTTCTTGCCCAGAGCAGTATGTTAGATTAAGCAGTCAAGTACATCTTTGTTATACTTGCTCTTTGAAGCCTGTGTGCTTCAGAATCCCATATTATACTTAAAGGTTTTTCAGGAGGCTCCATCTTAGCGTTTTACCTTTTCCAGGTGAGCTTTCAACTTTGACTGTTCCTACGTGAGTGACAATGCTACACCTCAAGAACCCTGTTTGATATGCTTCCCAGTAACAGTTTGTCACACTTGTGTAGGAACAGTTAAACATAGTGTCCCTCCACAGTGGCATGTGGATTAAACGCTATTGACGTTCTCATGGTCAAATGATTCTGCACCCAATATTCAGTAGTCACTATCAGCATTTATGTTGAGCCAACTATTTATAAGGATATGTTGATTACAGTTTGGATTATTCTAAGATCCACATAAATCAACAAAAAGATAATGTACTACTGATTTTTTTTAGGACTTTGTTCAGATAAAACATTTCTACAGCTTTGCTTTTGGCACTCATGGCAGGTTCAGTTTAATGTTTAATACCTTGGAAGATAAACACTTGTTAATCTGTTCAGATTCCTCATTGATTTTTTTTCTTCTGCTGTCCAACACAATCGCAAGTGATACAGAATTCCACAGGCTGGCCCATGGCTAGTGTTCCTCCAGTTTGTTTCACATGGATAAACGTTGATGGAATGTTTGATTATCTGTTAATGAATCATGATCAGTTTGTTGTGCATGAAGAGACTCTGGTATCAGAATGACAGCTGAGTTCTGATTCTTAGTTACTTGTGGGTCAACAGACTGAACATGTAGACACTCAGTCTCTTCCTTTTCCCTTCCAAGGCCAAGACATCACTATCAACCAACATTGCTTATCATAACAGAAATAAACAAAGTGGGAATATCAGTATGGGGGCTATTTGCTTTTCTGAACTGCTCTGAATCGTGCAGACATGTTTTTGGTTTTCAGTAGCTGTTACCATAGACAGAAAGTTTCATGAGCAGTAATTCTCAGCCACAGTTTGAAAAATTAAATGTTAATTGGCAACATAGAAGTACAGTCTACTGAATTTAAAAAGTAACTGGCCACAAATTGAAAGGAGACAAGAATTGACAAATGAAGAGTTTATATAATTCATTGCACACACATCAGCAGGTCTCCAGGATTATCACTTTTTGTGGTGAATCAGACAATTCAACATCAACTCCATTGCATATGGTGCCCTGAGAACCAGAATGTTGCACGTGAGCATTGGGAGTAGGATACAAAAAAATTGGCATTCATCCATAGAAGTATAAAAGCAGTAAGCAATAGCAGGAGAAAATAGGAACATCATTAATATCTATGAAAGATTGTTTCACCTAAAAATTCTGTCTATTATCAAATTGTCTAAGACATACATCCAGAAAGTATATTTTAACCAGAGTGAACTGACAGGGTTTTTATTGTTTGGATATATTTTGCTGTGTTTTACTGCTCTCTCTACATTCTAAATCATTCCAGATAATTATTAAACTAGCTTTTACACAATGTACTGTAAGTGTAATATGTTTAACCTTTTCAGGGAATAGAAGCATTGTCCAGAGCCATAAAAGTTTAAAATAATGAGGCCAATCATTCCATCATTGTCATACTCGCTCTTTTCCAGAGTACTCCAATGCTAACAGCACCACTCTGTTCTCCCTAAAGCACAGCATCTTCGATCTCTGACATGTTTATCTATTTTTCTTATAAAAGTTGCCACCGTCTTTGCTGCAATTATTTCCTCTGGCAGAGGAATTCCAGAGTCTAACAAGCCTGATTTTGTTGTTTGATTGTTCCCTATTGCACCATTCATTCATGGGATGTGAGAATCATTGGAAGGGCTAGCATTTATTATCCATGCTTAATTGCCCTTGAGAACATGGCATTGAACTGCTGCAGTCTACCTGGTGTGGGCACACCCACAATCCTGCTACGAGGCAGTTCTATTTCTTTGGCAGAGAATTAACAGATGGAATTTAATTTAGATAAATACAAAGTGCGGCATTTTGGGAAAGCAAATCTTAGCAGGACGTATACACCTAATTGGGAGAGTTGCTGAACAAATAGACCTTGGAGTGCAGGCCCATGAAAGTGGAGTCACAGGTAGTTAGGATAGTGAAGAAGGCATTTGGTATGCTTTCCTTTATTGGTCAGAGTTATGAGTACAGGAGTTGGGAGGTCATGTTGCGGCTGTACAGGACATTGGTTAGGCCACTGTTGAAATATTGTGTGCAATTCTGGTCTCCTTCCTATCAGAAAGATGTTGTGAAACTTGAAAGGGTTCAGACTAGATAAGATTAGATTACCTACAGCGTGGAAATAGGCCCTTCAGCCCAAGAAGTCCATACCGACCCTCCAAAGAGTAAACCACCCAGACACATTATTTCCTGAATAATGCACTTAACACTATGGACAATTTAGCATGGCTAATCCACCTGATCTGTACATCTTTGGACTGTGGGAGGAAACCAGAGCACCCAGAGGAAACCCACGCAGACACTGGGAGAATGTGCAAACTCCACACAGACAGTCACACGAGGCTGGAACCAAACCTGGGTCCCTGGCGCTGTGAGGCAGCAGTGCTAACCACTGAGCCACCGTGCCACCCCAGAAAAGATTTACAAGGATGTTGCCGGGGTTGGAGGATTTGAGCTATAGGGAGAGGTTGAATAGGCTAGGGCTGTTTTCCCTGGAGTGTCAGTGGCTGAGGGGTGACCTTATAGATGTTTACAAAATCATGAGGGGCATGGATAGGGTAAATAGGCAAGGTCTTTTCCCTGGGGTCGGGTAGTCCAGAACTAGAGGGCACAGGTTTACGGTGAGAAGGGAAAGATATAAAAGATACCTAAGTGGCAACCTTTTCATGCTGAGGGTAGTACGTGTATGGAATGAGCTACCAGAGGATGTGGTGGAGGCTGGTACAATTGCAACATTTAAAAAGCATCTGGATGGGTATATGAATGGGAAGGGTTTGGAGGGATATGGGCCGGGTGCTGATAGGTGAGACTAGACTGGGTTGGGATATCTGGTCAGCATGGATGAGTTGGACCAAAGAGTCTGTTTCCGTGGTGTACATCTCTATGACTCTATGACCGAGAAAAGGTGAAGAATAAATCCAAGTCAAGTTCCTGTATGACTTGGTAGTGATATCTTAATGTGTCTGCTGTTCTTTTTTTCAATTATGATGGAAGTCGATGGTACTATTAAAAGATGTTTGCCTGTTGCTGCATTTTTATGGTACACATTGCTGCCCCTGTGAATTAATAGTGCCGAGAGGGAGTGTTGAAGGTGTTGGATCATATCCTGATTTGTGTATTATTGGGGCTACACTTATCTAGGCAAGTAAAGGTTATTCCATATACTCTTCACTTGAGCACCTTTTGCAGAGACAGGGGGTGAGTTACACAGTGCAGAGTCCCCAGCCTCTGACCTGTTCTTAGAGTCATAGAGATGTATAGCGCAGAAACAGATCTTCGGTCCAACTCGTTCATGCCAATCAGATACCCTAAATTAATCTAGTCCCATTTGCCAGCACTTGGCCCATATCCCTCTAAACCTTTCCTATTCATATACCCATCCTGATGCCCCATAAATGTTGTAATTGTACCAGCCTCCACCACTTCATCAGGCAGTTCATTCCATACATGCACCACCTTCTGCATGGATAAGTTGTCCCTTAGGTCCCTTCTAAATCTTTTCCCTCTCAGCTTAAACCTGTGCCCTACCCCAGGGAAAAGACCTTGTCTATCTACACTATCCATGCCCCTCATAATTTTACAAACCTCCTTCAAGTCACCCCTCAGTCTCCAACACTCTCAGGAAAATAGTCCCGGTCTACTTAATCTTTTCCTGTAGCTCAAAACCTCCAACCCTGGCAACATCCTTGTAAATTCTGAACCCTTTCAAGTTTCACAGCATCCTTCCTATCGGAGGGAGACCAGAATTGCGCATGGTATTCCAAAAGTGTCCTAACCTATGTCCTATACAGCTGCAACATGACCACCGAATTCCTATATTCTATGCATTTACTAATAAAGGCAAGCATTTCAAACGTCTTCTTCATTATCTTATCTACCTGCGGCACGGTGCCTCAGTGGTTAGCACTGCTGCCTCACAGCGCCAGGGACCCGGGTTCAATTCCCGCCTTGGGCAACTGTCTGTGTGGAGTTTGCACATTCTCCCTGTGTCTGCGTGGGTTTTCTCCGGGTGCCCCAGTTTCCTCCCACAGTCCAAAGATGTGCAGCTTAGGTGAATTGGCCATGCTAAATTGCCCATAGTGTTAGGTAGATTAGTCAGGGGTAAGCATAGGGGGGTTGGTTTCTCTTCAGAGGATCGGTGTGGACTTGTTGGGCCAAAGGGCCTGTTTCCACACTGTAGGTTATCTAAAGACTCTTACTTTCAAGGAACTGTGAACCTGCACTCTGAGGTGTCTTTGTTCAGCAATGCTCCCCAGGACCTTATCATTTAGTGTATATGTCCTGCCCTGATTTGCCTTTGCAAAATGTAGCACCTGACATTTATCTAAATTAAATTCCATCTGCCACTCCTCAGCCCACTGGCCCATCCGATCAAGATCCCATCGTACTCTGAGGTAACCTTCTTTGCTGTCCACTACACCTCCAATTTTGGTGTCATCTGCAAACTTACTAACTGTACCTCCTTTGTTCACATCTCAATCATTAATATAAATGATGAAAAGCAGTGGATCCTGCACTAATCCTTGTGGCACATCACTGGTCACAAGAAACTCTGGTTCTTGATGCCAAAATATTTGCACATGTGGTCTAGTTATGTTTCCATTCAGTGGTGATCCCTGGAATGCTGATGATGACTGATCTGGTAATGTTAACACTACTGAACATCAATCAGATCTTATTAAATTTTCTCTTGTTGGAGATGGTCATTATCTGGCACTTGTTTCATTCAAATATTACTAGCCACTTATCTAGCAAGCCTGATTGTTATGTGAAGGAATTTCTTTGAGTTTTGCTTTTCTCTTCATTCATTTAATGACAATGTTAAACTTTTAATTGCTTTTCACTGAAGTCCAGGGAAAATCATCACCCCATAATGCGTCTAGAAAAACCCTTAATATTTAACCTTCTCTCCTTAACCTTCTCTGCTGTATTGGAAATAGTCTAATTAACTCAGGATCAGCGCTGGGTCCTCTACGTTTTGTTATTTACATAAATGATTTGGATGCAAGCATAAGAGGTACAGTTAGTAAATTTACAGATGACACCAAAATTGGAGGTGTAGTGGACAGAGAAGAGGGTTACCTCAGATTACAGCAGGATCTTGACCAGATGGGCAATTGGGCTGAGAATTGGCAGATGGAGTTTAATTCAGATAAATGTGAGGTGCTGCATTTTGGGAAAGCAAATCTTAGCGGGACATATACACTTAATGGTAAAGTCCTAGGGAGTGTTGCTGAACAAAGATACCTTGGAGTGCAGGTTCATAGCTCCTTGAAAGTAGATTCGCAGGTAGATAGGATAGTGAAGAAGGCGTTTGGTATGCTTTCCTTTATTGGTCAGAGTATTGAGTACAGGAGTTGGGAGGTCATGTTGCGGCTGTACAGGACATTGGTT
>NC_057714.1:92192421-92196525 GCF_004010195.1 Chiloscyllium plagiosum | reverse complement strand
ACACAGAGGGTGATGCATGTATAGAATGAGCTGCCAGAGGAAGTGGTGGAGGCTGGTACAATTGCAACATTTAAGAGGCATTTGGATGGGTATATGAATAGGAAGGGTTTGGAGGGATATGGACTGGGTGCTGGCAGGTGGGACTAGATTGTGTTGGGATATCTGGTCGGTTGGACCGAAGGGTCTGCTTCCATGCTGTACATCTCTATGACTCTATGACTCTATAACTCAGATCTCTCCTATTAATTTCAGTCTCTCATGCCTGTTGCATTGATATTGCATCATCTCTGTAGTTTCCATGTCCCAGGTATAAAATAACACTTAAAACTTCATACAGTTTCAAAAACACCAACATTCTGCCACCCACTCATTCAAAGATGATGTGAACCCTTTCAGAATAGATTCAGCTCGATAAATGTTGTGAATAGCCGACACAAATTTGCGGGCAGAAAAAGAACAACCAATTCACTGCAGCCTAATTTTCACCTTCATTAAAGTTAGAATTTGTCCCCTTCGGAAGCAAAGTTAAACCTGTCCGTGAGATGATATGTACACTTAATGTACCAGTCTCAAATATATCGCTAACCTATCCATTTCAAGCAATTCTGACCAAAAAAGAAACACAGGGTGCACAAATACTGGATTACAGCAGTGAGCTTCAGCCAGTTCCCTGTGTTTCTAAACAGCAGCTGAGTCCCAGCAGCAGATCTCTTAGTTCATCATCCCTTAGAACAGGGGTGAAAATGAGACATGGGTGTTTCGGAAGCGAATGCATGGGGAAGGGGACATGGGTGGATCACTGTCGCACGCAGAATGGAAACGACTGAGTAATACAGAAAAACTTTCACAGCATATTTACATTTCAGATGTAAACAGCACCAATGAATATTTTCTCAAACACATGTAATCAGGCCAAGGACACCTGAAAGCACATGTGGCAATAACAGCGTGGTTATTAGACTGATACTGAGTGACCCCATGGGTCTGCTTCCTGACCTAATAATTGGCTTGCATGTTTCATGTTGAGCATTTAGATAGCCCTGCACCTCTCAGTTCATAGGCCAAGAAGCTCTAACCAAGACTGTTGGTGATAATGTCCCTTCATATCTAACAGCCATCATTCAGAAATCATCCAACATCATTCAGAAATGTAAAACATTTGGAGCTTTTGGCTATTTATAAGAAAAAAAAACTGCTACCAGACAACACTTTATTGAAAAGCTCTGGAAATTTATATCCCTCAAATAAAAATCAGGAGAGCTGGCAGGAAATGCATTGAATATGACTTTGGAGAAAGACAAGACAACAATAAACTCCAGGCATTTGGGTTCCATCATTAATTGCAAGGAGCAAGTTTTGAGAGTGTTACACTACTCCTGAACTATAAGTGTCAAAATATTATTTGCAGTTTAAATTATTATCCTGAAAGTATTTCTGTTCGTCCATTACTGTTGAAGAATGCCTATTAGGAGTTATAGTTCCATGTGTTAAAATGGTGTTGGCTTATGGTCTGATTTGAGAACTCAAGGACTATTGCCCAGAAAGTACTATTTATGATAATGGCTTACAAATACTTAATGAGCAAACAAAAGGATGAAAAACTTGAATTTATGTTGTGCTTTTTACAAGCTCTGGACTCCTAAAGCTTTTTACAGCCAATAAAGTTCTTTTGGAAGAGTCATCACTAATGGAATGTAGGAAATGTAGCAACCAAATTATGCACAACAACATTCGATTAACATCAATGTCCTGGACGTCATTTCCAAACAGCGTAGTGGGTGTCCCTTTACCCCATGGACTGCAGTGTATCAAGAAGACAGATCACACTAACGTTGCTAGAAAATTAGAGAATGTGCAAAAAATGCTGTCCAAGCCAGTGACACTCACATCTCATGAATGAATGAAAAAAAACAGCCACAAGATTTGTTTCACCAATCTTGGTTGAGGGATAAACTTGGACACCTGCACCTCTTCAAACGAGAAGAGGGTTTTAGTTTATAAAGCAGCACCAAAAAATTGCGAAATTCACAAAGCACCACAACTGGGTGTTGACTGTGAATTTGAGTCCAAGTTTATCAAGAGGAATTCCAAATTGAAACCTTCTGACTAACATGTTTTTTCCTGTTCACTACACCTAGACTTGTATCTTCCACTGCTTCAAATATTTATCCAATGGAAGTGGTGCCAAGGAGTAGAGGGAACTGGTCCACATTAAACACAGTCATCAAATTTTGCGAGGACATTTAGTGTACAAAAATAGTAACAAATCAGAAGTCACACAACACCAGCTTATTGTCTAACAGGTTTATTTGAAATCACAAGCTTTTGTAGTTATGCCCCTTCATCAGATGATGTTAACTTCATCTGACAAATGGCCAGCGCTTGCGATTTCAAATAAACCTGTTGGACTGTAACCCAGTGTCGTGTGACTTCTGATTTTGTCCAGCCCAGTCCAACACTGGCACCTCAACATCATGGCTACCATTGATACCACAAACTGTGCATAAAGTGGAAGTAATCTGTAAGAAGATCACACATATCGACACAGACAATAAGTTTCTGCAGAGATGCAAGAAAGCAGAGAAGATCCCGTAAGGACTACAGATCACAAACCCACTCTAAATGACCTACAAGACACACTGCACTGGGAGACTCTGCTGTCACACCTCTCACACACTCCTCAATCATCCCGTACTCCAGCTCTACAGCAGACACCACAACCTTGAAATCGAGATAGAGTCCGTATTCTCAGCTTGTGTTCAGGATACAGTGGACCAGCTATGAAACACCGCCAAGCAGATGATGCAATGGAACTATGCCACCTACATGCACACCAAGAACAGGAAACTGGAGAAACTTGGCATCACCACCAAGAGTAACCAAACCTCCCCTGGTGCCACAGTTGAAACTGACATTACCACAGTGAAATCCATTGTCAACTTGTCTGCCCAAGCCCTTCAATGAGACAAAATAAAAGTTCTCAGCACAAGAGCTCAATATCTGCCCCACAGCAAACTGGACCCCATTGGTCTTGCAGCAGACACAGAGGAATTCATCAGGTAAATGAGGCTCTGTCAATTCTTCCACAAACCCTACAGTGTCAGCAGCGAGCACAATGAAACAACCAGCGAACCAGAACAGTCAACAGAAAAATCTGTCATGCAATAGACAATAGACAATAGCTGCAGGAGTAGGCCATTCATTATGATCCACAATCAGTATCCTGTTCCTGCATTATCCCCATAACCCTCGATTCCACTATCTTTAAGAGCTCTAACCATCTCTTTCTTGAAAATATCCAGAGACTTGGCCTCCACTGCCTTCTGGGGCAGAGCATTCCATATATCCACCACTCTGTGGGTGAAGAAGTTTCTCCTCAACTCTATTCTAAATGGCCTACCCCTTATTTTTAAATTGTGTCCTCTGGTTCAGGACTCACCCATCAGCAAAAACATGCTTCCTGCCTTCAGAGTGTCCAATCCTTTAATAATCTTATACGTCTCAATCAGATCCCCTCTCAGTCTTCTAAACTCAAGTGTATACGAGCCCAGTCGCTCCAATATTTCAACATATGATAGTCCTGACATTCTGGGAATTGACCTAGCGAAACGACACTGCACTCCTTCAATAGCCAGAATGTCCTTCCTCAAATTTGAAGACCAAAACTGCACACAGTACTCCAGGTGTGGTCTCACCTGGGCCCTGTACAGCTGTAGAAGGACCTCTTTGTTCCTATATTCAGTTCCTCCTGTTATGAAGGCCGGCATGCCAAGTGTTTGCTTCACTGCCTGCTGTACATATATGCTTGCTTTCATTGACTGATGTACAAGAACACTTAGATCTCGTTGTACTTCCCCTTTACCTAACTTGACTCCATTTAGATAGTAGGAGAAAGTGAGGTCTGCAGATGCTGGAGATCAGAGCTGGAAATGTGTTGCTGGAAAAGCGCAGCACGTCAGGCAGCATCCAGGGAACAGGAGAATCGACGTTTCGGGCATAAGCCCTTCTTCAGGAATGGGGAAAGTTTATCCAGCAGGCTAAGATAAAAGGTAGGGAGGAGGGACTTGGGGGAGGGGCGTCGGAAATGTGATAGGTGGAAAGAGG
>NC_057714.1:92188603-92189586 GCF_004010195.1 Chiloscyllium plagiosum | reverse complement strand
AACGTCGATTCTCCTGTTCCCTGGATGCTGCCTGACCTGCTGCGCTTTTCCAGAAACACATTTCCAGCTCCATTTAGATAGTAATCTGCCTTCCTATTCTTGCCACCAAAGTGGATAATCACACATTTATCCACATTAAAATGCATCTGCCATGCATCCGTCCACTCACCCATCCTGTCCAATTCATGCTATATTCTCATAACATCCTCCTCATACTTCACCCTGCCACCTAACTTTGTGTCATCAGCAAATTTGCTAATATTACTTTTAATGCCTTCATCTATATCATTGATTTATATTGTAAACAGCTGCGGTCCCAGCACTGAACTTTGTGGTACCCCATTGGTCACCGCCTGCCATTCTGAAAGGTACCCATTTATCACCACTCTTTACTTCCTGTCAGCCAGCCAATTTTCAATCCAAGTCAGTACCTTGCCCCCAATACCATGTGCCCTAATTTTGCTCACTAATCTCCTTTGTGGAACCTTATCAAAGGCATCCTGAAAGTACAAGTACATTACATCTACTGGTTCTCCCTTGTCCATCTTCATAGTTACATGCTCAAGAAATTCCAGAAGATTAGTCAAGCACTAGTTCCCCTTCATAAATCCATGCTGACTCTGACCTATACTGTTACTGCTATCCAAATGAGTCATGCTTTCATCTTTTATAATTGACTCCAGCATCTTCCCCACCACTGACGTCAGGCTAACTGGTCTATAATTCCCTGTGTTCTCTCTCCCTCCCTTCTTGAAAAGTGGGACAACATTAGCCACCCTCCAATCCACAGGAACTGATCCTGAATCGATAGAACATTAGAAAATGATTACCAATGTGTCCAGGATTTCTACAGCCACTCCTAAAGTACCCTGGGATGGAGACCATCAGGTCCTGGGGACTTATCAGCCTTCAGACCTAACAGTCTATCCAACACCATTTCCTGCCTAATATAAATTCCCTTCAGTTCATCTAATACCCGAGGT
>NC_057714.1:92183850-92188524 GCF_004010195.1 Chiloscyllium plagiosum | reverse complement strand
GCTTTTACTATCCTCCTTTGTATTTTTGGCCAGTTTACTTTCATACCTCATTTTTTCTCCATGTATTGCCTCTGGTGCTCATTAAAGGTTTTCCAGTCCTCTGGCTTCCTGCTCATCTTTGCTATGTTATACTTCTTCTCTTTTATCTTTATACAGTCCTTAACCTCCCTCATCAGCCACAGCGGCTCCTGCCTCCCCTTAGGAATTTTCTTCATCTTTGAAATGAACCAATCCTGCACCTTCTGCATTACATCCAGATATACCTGATATTGTTGTTTGACAGCCATTCCTGCTAGGGTATTGAACCATTGAACGTTTGCGAGCTCCTCCTTCATAGCTCTATAGCTCCCTTTGCTCAACTGCAATACTGAAACTCCCGATTCTCCCTTCTCCCTCTCAAATTTCAGATTAAAACTTATTATATTATGGTTACTACCTCCTAATGACTCCTTTACCGAGAGGCCCCTGATCAAATCCGATTCATTGCACAACACCAGATCCAGAATTGCTTTCTCCCGGGTAGACTCCAGCACAAGCTGTTCTAAGAATCCATCTTGGAGCCACTCCACAAACTCCCTTTCTTGGGGTCCAGTACCATCCTGATTCTCCCAGTCTATCTGCATGTTGAAATCCCCCATAACAACTGTAGTAATACCTTTGTGACAGGCCAATTTCAACTCCTGATTCAACTTACACCCTACATCCAGACTACTGTTTGGGGGTCTGTAGGTAACTCCCATGAGGGTCCTTCTACCTTTAGAATTTCTCAGCTCTCTCCATACTGACTCTACATCTCCTGATTCTATGTACCCCCTTGCAAGGGACTGAATATCATTCCTCACCAACAGGGCCACCCACCCCCTCTGCCCATCAGTCTGTCCTTGCGATAGCACATATAGCCTTGAATATTCATTTCCAAGGCCCTGTCCACTTGAAGCCACGTCTCAGTTATCCCCACAACATCGTACCTACCAATTTCCAAGTGAGCCTCAAGCTCATCCACCTTATTTCTTAAGCTTCATGCATTCACATATAATATTCTTAATTTGTTACTCCCTTCACATTTCCTATCAATCCCTATTTCACTTGACCATACTGTATGATCCCTTCTTGAGTTTTCTGCTCCCTTAATTCTGTTGTCTTTCTTAACTTCTCTTATTCTCACTTTCACTTTAACTTCCTTCTTAAATTTCCATCGTGTCCCCTCCCCCCACCACCCCACCACTGAGTTTAAACACACCTGTGTAGCACTGGCAAACCTGCCTGCCAGAATGCTGGTCCCCCACCTATTGAGCTGCAACCCATCTCTCTCATATAATTTATCCTTGCCGCAAAACATACCCCAGTGATCCAAGAATTTAAATCCTTACTTCCTGCACCAGTTCCTCAGCCACACATTCAAGTCCATTATCTCCCTTTTCCTGCCCTCTCCAGCCTGAGGAACTGGAAGCAAACCAGAGATAACCACCCTGGAAAGCCTGCATTTCAGCCTTCGTCCAAGTTCTCTGAAGTCCCGCTGTAGAATGTTCCTCCTCTTCTTCCCGACGTCAACATGCACCGCCACCTCTGTCTCTTCACCTTCGCCCTTGAGAATTCCTGGATCCTGGCACCAGGAAAGCAATACACCATCTTCAAATCCTGCCTGTTGCCGCAGAAGCCCCTTTCAGTCCCTCGCACTATGGAGTCCCCTATTACCACTGCTCTGCATGATGTCTGACTCCTTGGCTCTGCCTCCACGTCAATTTTTGATTGCATGGAGCAACCAAACAGGAAAGAGTCGAACTGAACTCCTCCAGAAGGCCACTACCCTCAGGTCTACATGTGTGCTCAAGCCATCAGGAGATGTCTTAACGCCAGGTTCATCAGCTGTGCTCACAAGGTAGCGCAGAATGTCACCCAAGCACAATGCAACACCATCCATGCTCTCATGATAAATCACACCATCGTCATCAAACAAAGGAGGAGCCATCGTCATGCAGAATAGATCAAACTACTGCAAAGAAGCATACCGATAACTGAACAAGCTGCAACACTACAAACAAATACCCCCCCAATCTAACAAAAGAACTCATCCCACTTCACCTGTAGAAAGGGCAGCACTTCAAAAACTTGTGATTTCAAATAAACTGTAAGAATGTAACCTGGTGTCATGTGACTTCTGACTGTCCACTCCAGTCCAACACTAGCAACTCCACATCAAAAATAGTGAAACCATTATAAAACATCAATATTCTGATAATTGCAGAAATAGTTCTGGTGGAGTTACTGAGGAAAGGCCATAAAAAAATTGGCAACATTTTTTTAAGCATCTCCACTGCCTTGATGACCACGACCCCAACCTTCATGTAATTTGATACTTCCACTCCTGTCCAGCATTACCACTGTGAACCAAGCGCCAAGCCACCTCTCACTCGCCTCCGCCTTCCTCATCCCCTCAGTCCAGACAACTCCTCCTAAATCGCCAGCAAATAGAAACACGGAAAGCTTTATGGCAGGGAAGGAGGCCATTCAGTTATTACATCTCTGATAGCCAGAATAAAAGAGCTGTCTGGTCACATCCTGTTTTGCAGCTCTTGGTCTGTAGTTCTGTTGTTTGGAGCCGTTCAAGTACATAATTAAGTTATTTTTTAACTGTGTGGAAGGTACCTGCCAGGTAGTGAAATCCTCACCAACCTCAAAGTGAAAACGTTATTCCTCAACTCCCCTCAATTCTTTTGCCATTTATATTAAATCTACACCTTTGTCTTATGAATATTTTGTTCATCAAAATAAGTCGTTCTTTATCCAGGCCCCTCATAATTTAGTAACCTCAGGTTAAATCTTCCTCTGGTCTCCTCAGTTCCAAAGAAAACAAACCTATCCTATCTAATTTACCCTCATAACCAAAATTATCCATTCCTGGTAACATTCTTATAAATCTCTTAGATATTCTCTGTAGTGTGATAACATTGTTTTGTAACAGAGTGACAAAATCTAGTGTTTTATACAGTTTCTGTCATAATATTCCTGCTCTTATGTGCAAGTTCTCAGTCAATAAAGATAAATATCCCACATGTCCTCTTGACCTCCTTGTCTATTTTGTTACAATTAGGGATCTGTGGATAGGCATTCCAAGTGCCAATATTTCTTCTGCTTCCTTAGTATCTCACTATTTGTGTGTTTTTCTGTCTTACTTATCCCTGTCAAATGCATGACTTACATTTTATTGCATGAATTTTAGTCACACGTACAATCTATCAATGAAAGCCTACAGTTCGCAACTCTTTTCGTCACTATCAACTAACTATATGGTCAAGTTTTGAAATATTCGCTAACTTCTTAATCATGACCCTTACACTTATGTCCAAATCATTAAGACATAGCATGAACAATAAGGAATCCAATGCCGAGTCCTGTGTAACCTCACTGAAAACAGTGATAGAATGACAGAAACACCCATTGTCTATAATCTTTCCCTGCCTTTGGGCCAATTTTGAGTCGAGCATGTTGCTTTCCCTTGAATGCCATGTGTTTCCAGTAGGCTGTGTGTGACATGACCTTTCCATCTTTGGCATCTTCTGCTATCCAAACTGAATGGGAACTTCAGGAATATTGAGCTGGATTTACAACAGCTCTTGATTAAAATGAATGGTTGGAGCATTGTGAGCCGTGAAGTTTTAATGCACAAACCAATATTTTATTTTTATTGCTGACCTTGTGGTCATCTGTGATCATCTGATCTACACATTGACAGTCACAGGTTTAAACATAAGCTACTTTCGTCAGGTTCTTCCATTCCGTTACATTCCATATTTAGTCAAATGATTACAACTTAACTAAGATGACTTCTTTTCCCTATTATCTATCACATTTTCCTCTCTATCCCACACTGTTAAATTCATTAGCATTTCTACTTAGGATATTCCACTGATGATTTTCCATGCAATTTGTCCTTCCTTTTTCTCATTTATATCACGCAAGGGGCTTGATTACCTTCCATTTCCAGTTGTTACAAAGTTTCTCTGTCTGAAACATTAACTTATCTTTCTGCTCTTTCAGGTTCAGTACCCTGCTGCGTATTTTCAGCAGTTTCCGTTTTAATCTCAGCATGACCAGATTTTCTTTTATTCGTTCACAGGAGGAGATGGAGGGGAAGCATTGCTGACAAGACAATTATTTATTGCCCATCCCTAATTACCATTCAGCAAGTGGTGGTTAGCCAGCTTCTTAATCTGCAGCAGAGTATGTGGTGAAACTGCTCACAAAGCAGTTAGGTCGAGAGTCCCAGTGAGTTCTGGGATGTTGGTATAACTATTAATGAACACATGTTGATCTAGTTCTAAATCAGCATGATGACATAGGAATACATAGGGTTTACAGTACAGAGAAAGACCCTTCAGCATAACCAGTCTCCAACTGATGCTAACGTTTTGCTCCAGCCTCATCCCATCTTTTTTTAGCTATTCCCTTCGCCCTTCCCCCACTCTTGTCTCTTCATCTACTGGGACACTATTCACTGTACCAGGGGAGTTCTGTTCTTGTTCCTCCGTCTCCGCCGTATCTGCTCCCAGGAGGACCAGTTCCACCACAGAACACACCAAATGGCCTCCTTCTTTAGAGGCCACAATTTCCCTTCCCACGTGGTTAAAGATGCCCTCCAACGCATCTCGTCCACATCCCGCACCTCCGCCCTCA
>NC_057714.1:92087285-92183269 GCF_004010195.1 Chiloscyllium plagiosum | reverse complement strand
TGATACTCTCTCTCCACCCCCACCCTCCCCTAGCTTATCTCTCCATGCTTCAGGCTCACTGCCTTTATTCCTGATGAAGGGCTTTTGCCCGAAACGTCGATTTCGCTGCTCGTTGGATGCTGCCTGAACTGCTGTACTCTTCCAGCACCACTGATCCACAACCTTAAAATGTCTTTTCCAATTATGCTTTCCTGATTTGTATCTGGGATGTGGTATGTGGTGCTGTCTGCATGTGCTGCTGTCTGCATGTGTTGCCTAGTGTTCTCCTTCTAAGTGATAGAGGTCATTGAATTATAACTATAAGACCATGGATATAGGAGCAAAAGTATTGGTACTTCTCTCAAGTCTCCCCTTCATATCAACAATATTGGTCTTTCCCTGCTCTTCAGCCTCCCTCCTCACCTTTTTTTTCATCCTATCCCAACCTCTCTTATTCTGTTCATATCATTCCCCTCCAATTCTTCTTTATTTCATCCCCTTTTCCTTCTTACGCCATTTTCATTCCACTCCCCTGTCCAGCCCTCTCTACAACCCCCCGCCCATGTTCTCCTCCTGCTTTGTGCTTTCCTCCTCTCCTGTTTCCCGTTTGATAAAACTAATTCTAATGCTCTCTAAGCCTGCTTGACTGTTGTTTGTTAGATTCTGTATGCAATGCAATTTCTTATGACAAACTCTCCTGAAGCATGAAAGAGCTTCCTTAAGGACAGGTTTGAGAGATAGAGTCATACAGCATGGAAATAGGCCCTTCGGCCCAACTCATCCATGCTGACCAGATTTTCTAAACTGAACTAGACTCATTTATCTGCATTTAGCCCATATCCTTTGTAACTTTTCTTACCAAGTAACTGTCCAAATATTTTTTTGAATTTTATAATTATACTCGGCTCTTCCACTTCTTATGGCAGCTCATTCCACACATGCACTTCCTCTATATGAAAAAGTTGCCCTTCAGATCCCTTTAAAAAATTCCCCTCTCACCTTAAACCTATGCCCTCTAGTTTTAGGCTCCCCTACTCTGGGAAAAAGACTTCAGCTATTCATCCTCTCCACGCCTCTCATAATTTTATAAACATCTATAAGGTCACCTCTCAGCCTCCTACGCTCCAGAGAGAAAAGTCTCAGGTTCTCTTTGTAACTCAAATCTTCCAGTCTCACTAACATCCTTCTGAATTGTTTGTGCACCCTTTCCAGTTTAATAACGTCCTTCCTAGAAGAGGGTGACCAGAAATGTATACAGAACTCCAAATGTGGCCTCACCAAGATCTGATATAGTTGTAACATGACATCACAAACCCTGTAGTTAGTGTTCTGACTGATGAAGGCCAGCATGCCAAATGGCATCTTCACCACCCTGTCTACCTGTGATACCACTTTCAAGGAACTAAGTACCTGCACTCCTAGGTCTCTCGATTTGACAACACTCCGGAAGAAGGCTCTACCATTAACTGTATAAGCCCTCCCCTGGTTTCTCTTACCAAAATGCAACACGTCACATTTTCTAAATTAAACTGCATCTGCCATTCCTCAGCCCATTGGCCCAATTAATCAAGGTCCTGTTGTACTCTTGGATAAATTGTCCACAGTACCACCAATTTTAGTGTCATTCACAAACCTCCTGATCATGCCTCCTGTATTCTCATCCAAATCACTTACATAAATGATGCAGCCAGCACCTATCTTTTTGGAACAGCACTGGTCACAGACCTCCAATCTGAACAACAACCTCCTACCACCACCCTCTGTCCCCTACCATAAAGCCAATTTTGTATTCACTTGGCTAGCTCTCCCTGGATCCCATGTGATTTAACCTTATTAACCAGTCTACCATTTCGTATCTTGGTGAATGCCTTGCTAAAGTCTATGTAGACAACATCTACCAAAATGCCCTCATCTATCTTCTTGGTCACCTCTTCAAACTACTCAATCAAATTTCCTGTGCACAAATCCATGTTGGCTATCCCAAATCAGTCCTTACCTTTCCAAGTATATGTAATTTCTGTATTTCAGATGCCCCTGCAACAACTTGCCCACCACTGACGTTAGCCTCATCAGTCTGTCATTCCTTGGCTTCTGCTTACAGTCTTTTTTAAATAATGGCACCATATTAGCCACCCACCAGTCTTCCAGCATCTCACCTGTGGCTATCAATGATTCAAATATATCTGCTGGGGCCCTGCAATTTCTTCCCTACCTTCCCACAATGTTCTAGATTACACGTGATCAGGTCCCAGGGATTTATCTACCTTTAAGAACTTGTATTCTGAAATATGGACCGTTTTCAAGATATCACTACTTACGTCCCCAAGTTCCTGAGCTTCCCTGTATTTCTCCACAGTAAATACTAATGAGAAATATTTGTTTAGGATCTAACCCATCTCCTGTGGTTCCTCACATACATGACCTCATTGACCTTTGAGGGGCCCTATTCTCTCCCTTGTTACTCTTTTGCCCTAATACACAGGAACCATTTTATTAACCAGCATGTATGGGACCAGGAGTGTGCTGGTTGATCAAGTACTCTGGATAATCAAGAGGTCCACTTAATCAGTGTAAAAACTGATTGGAAACATAATGCAGGGGGTATACACATCGCTGCTTTACTTCATTTACAGCAAAAATCACTTAAATCATAATGCAACTTTGCCTTAAATAAAACGTATCAGCGGAGAGTCTTCTCACTCGCATTCTCAACTGACTACTCAGACATCGCATAAACATCTGAGATATTTGAGGTAAACTTCCGGTGTTTGAGGTATATCATTTTTGCTGGATTATCAAGACTGCCAGTTCACAACAGTTAAAACAAAATTTGTTGTACTTGTAGAATCGCTTTGGATTCTCCTTACTTTACCTGCCAAACATATCACACATTCCCTACTGGTCCTCCTTACATGTAGTCTAAACTCAAGGGATCTATCCCAACTGCCAATAAAAAACATCTGCCTCCTTCTTTTTCTGGATTAGAGCTTCAAGATCTTTCATCATCCAGTGTTCACTGCTAGCCTTGCCCTTCGCACTAGCAGCAACATTCTGGGTTTGAACTTCCATTATCTGGCTTTTGAAAGTTTCCTTTACCTGCCAGCCATCCCTTTACCTGCAAACAGCTTCCACCAATCAACTTTTGAAAGTTACTGGCTAATACTATCAAAATTGGCCTTGCCCCAATTTGGAAATGTAACTTGTGGACCAGACCTATCTTTATCCATAACTATTTTAAAACTAAAAGAATTATGGTCACTGATCCCAAAGTGCTCCCCTATGAACACCTAGGTTATTTGCCCTGCCTTATTTCCTAAAAGAAGGTTGAGTTTGGTCCTTTCTCTGAAAGGGTCGAGGGTCTGGTGCTGGAAAAGTTGGTCAGACAGCCTCTGAGGAGCAGGAGAATCAACATTTCGGGCATAATCCCTTCATCAGGAATGAGGCTTGTGGGCCAAGGGGGCTGAGAGATAAATGAGAGGGGGGTGGGGCTGGGGTGAAGGTAACTGAGAATGTGATAGGTAGATGAAGGTGGGGGAGAAGGTAATAGGTCGGAGAGGAGGGTGGAGCAGATAGATGGGAAGAAAGATGGACAGGTCAACAGGACAGTGCTGAGTTGGAGGCTTGGGACTGGGATAAGGTAGGGGGAAGGGAAATGAAGAAACTGGTGAAATTCACCTTGATCCCGCACACGGGATCACGCACACGCACCCGCACACACAAACACACACCCTTTTATAGGCTTATACTCCATCACACTCATGCACACAATCCATCAAACATGCACACACGTAAACACACACTCTCACACACACTCATGCACTCACATGCACACACTCACTCTCTCACTCACATGCACACACTCACTCTCACTCACATGCACACACACTCTCTCTCTCTCTCATGCATGTGCAAACACATATAAGTCTATGGAGTGAATTTGCATTTGCAGAATTGTAATTGAAGATATATTCTATTTTGCTCAAAAAGCTCACAATCTGCAGGCAGTCAATGCAGGCAATCCATGTAATACATCTATCCATATTATAAATTCCTATTTTGGAAATAGAACCAGTCTGACTCAAGATTAGGATACAGACAGACTCTAACCTTACATCTTTAATGCATTGTCTGAGCTGAGATATCTTTTTTTTAACAAAACCTTGTTATCTCAAGAATGTGAGTTTGAAAGAGGTTCTGGGATTTACATGTTAATGAACTGAAATGTGCAACCCATTCTAAAAGATGAAAGAATAAACAGCAATCTAGAATTGTTCAATATATCGTATCAGTTGCATGACACTGATCTTTTGCTATAAATTCTGTGCCTTATGATCCAGTTCTGCAGTTACCTGATGAAGAAGCAACGCTCCAAAAGCTAGTAATTCCAAATAAACCTATTGGCTATAACCAGCTATGGTGTGACTTTTAGCTTGTCAACACAAAGACAACCTTTTTGATCTGTACAGGGCTCTAGGTGCTTTTGTAATCTTAAAAATCACACAACACCAGGCTATAGTTCAACAGGTTTATTTGGAAGCATGAGCTTTTGGAGCACTGCACCTTCATGGGTGGTTTTACAGTATAAATCGTAAGACACAGAATTTATAGCAAAAGTTTACAGTGTGATGTAACTGAAATTATATATTGAAAAAGACCTGTGTTATTTGTTAAGTCTCTCATCTGATGAAGGAGCAGTGCTCCGAAAGCAAGTGCTTCCAAATAAACGTGGTGGACTATAACCTGGTGTTATGTGATTTTTAACTTTATATAACCCAGTCCAACACCTGAATCTCCAAATCATTTTTTAATCTTCACATACTTGTAGAATCTCTTTGGATTATCCTGAATCTTATCTGCCAAGGCTATTTCATACCCCCCTCTTTGCCATCCTACACTCTTTACACTTATCAAGAAATTCATTTGATCCCAGATTTTTATATCCAATATATGATTCTTTTTATTATTGACGAGAACTCTATATCTTTATTCATCCCTAGTTCCCTAATCTTACCAGAACACAATGTCTCTGACCTTTTGTTATCACACTTTTGAAAGCTTCCCACATATCAGTGATATCTTTATTTGTGAACAGTTTACTCCAATCAACTTTTGAAAATTCTTATCTCATATTATTAAAATTTGCCTTCGTCCAATTAAGAACTTTAACTTTTATGGAAGGCTTATCCTTTTCAATAACTATTTTAAAACTGATAAAATTATAATATCTAGTCTTAAAGTGTTCAGCTATGAATATTTCAGTCACTTGCCCTGCCTTATTTCCCAAGAAAAGGTCACATTTTGCTTCTTCTCCAGTAAGAACATTTACATATTAATAATGAACATTTTGTCATACACATTTAACAAATTCTTCACCATCCAGGCCTTTAACACTATGATAGCCCCAGTCAATGTTTGGAAAGTTAAAATCCTCTATTATTACAACCCTATTCTTCTTACATTTATCTGAGATCTCACTACATATTTGCTTCTCAATCTCCCTCTGGTACAAACCCATCACGATAATCATTTCTTTCTTATTTCTTATTTCTAACCCACATATTTTCACTGGATGATCCCTCAGAAATATCCTTACTACAGTAGTAATGTTTACTTTAATCACTCCCCCTCCTCTCTTGCCTCCCCTTCTCTCCTTTCTATAGAATCTAAAACCTGGAACATTGACCTGCTAGTCCTGTCTTTCCTCAGCTAAGTTTCAGTAACAGCTATGATGTCGCAGTCCCATGTTTCGAAACATGCCCTGAGTTCATCAGCCTTATATATAAGAACCCTTGCATTGAAATAAATGTGCAATTTAGTTTTTCAGAGTTACCTTGTTATCTGACTCGCTCTTGTCTTCTCAAGGCAAAACCTTTGTCAAAAAAAAATTAGTTTTTTTAAAGAAGTGCCTGAAAGGAAGAGAGCCAGATGAGTGGAAGTGGTTAAGGAAAGAATTCCAGACTTGGAATTAAGGCAGTTGAAGGCAGCTGAAGTATAAAATATAAACGTTGGAAAGCCTGAACAGAGAGGTTAGTTGTACAGTCATGAAATATTAGCCTCTGAGAGCAGTCATTCCCTCAGCAGGAATAGAGTAAACTGTAGATATCTATATGTGATGACAGAATCCTCATCTGTACTTGAGGCACTCAACCAACTTTACTGACAAACTTGATATGTTGCCTGCAGATGAGGGAATTTAAAACTTCTCATCAACAGAGCGATTTTAAATTTCCTCCCCCATGGAGGCCCACAGTTCCTGACCAAGCCTGCAGCACAGTTTGCAAATTGCAAAATAATGAGGAGGGCAGGTCATTGTATGATTCATTCTGCTATTCTGGTATAAATGAACTGCCTGCTCACCACCGATAGCTTGTACCTACGTCTGACTTATGCATATTATAAATTTGGATAAGAAATGTAAATGTGTAGGTGCCTATCCAAATAAGTTCTGAACAGAAAGCAAATTTGGCTGATTTGCAATCCACTGAGGTGAGATGCAGACCCATTTGGATACAGATTCCTTTCTGAAATGAAATGGGTGAGAAAGTCATTTCACTAACACAAGACAGAATGAAAACAGCCACCTTCAAAATGAGCAGGAAATTGTGTCGGGTACAGTTTGAGAATCCAGCTTTGTGGACACTGTAATGTCAAATCTTTTTGGTCTTTTAAAAAAAAATCTGTCCAGGGATGTGAGCATTGTTGACCACCCTTAATAACTTTTGAGAAGAGAAATGATAAAGCAATGAGAGTTTCAAAGGCATTGAGGATGAGCCACGGGCTTGAACAACGAATCTAATGTTTCGGAGGCAAATGTATGATGCCTTGATGAATGTAGGTTTTGGAGCAAAGTTCAGAACTGATAAACATAATTGTGGACTTCTGAGTTCATCTTGTGTGTGTAGTAAGAGAGGGAGGGGAACTGGAGCAAGTGTGTACATCTGTGACATGGACCAGGGTATCATGGCAATAAAAATCAGACATTTATAGACGGACCTATAAAAGTTGGCAAGAGTATTCAATGAAGCAACTAAGGGTGCTTGAGCCTCAGACACTAAACTGAGGAATGACTGCAGTGATGTCCTTGATCAGAGATCAGGTGGAATCGCGATGTTACCTTCACCAAACCACATTGATCATAACTTGTGCCAGAAATGGCATCAGGAAATCACATAGCCAGTGAGTGCTGATATTTCTGGGCTATGTCCACCTCTGCTCCTGCTTGGAGTGAGACGCAGAAACTAAGTCTTGCATTGTAGCAAGCTAATGAATGCTGAACTGATTTGATCAGATTTTCATTCAGACTGATGATACACAAGCTGATATAAAGTGGTGGGGATGCTCCCATTGAAAAACTGAAGTCTAATGAGTTGTCCTATTCAGCTCAAGAAATAGGGCTCATTATGGTAGATCTCCTGATCATTAAAAAGTATTTATTATAGGGCATAGGTTAGCCCTTACTGAAGCAAATGCATTTGTTTATTTCCAGTTTTTTTTAACTACATCTCAAAAGTACGTTTTTGGCTGTAAAATGCTTTGTGATGTTCTGAAGGTGTGAAAGGTGCTACATTAATTCTGGTGTTTCCCATTTTCTTTTCCAAAACCGTTACAGTAGTTGGTCAAATTGCACAATCACTTGAATAGCAATAGCACTGAGTAAAGTTCAGATTTTGCAGCCTTGAGAATGAAGGAACAAGCATAAATGATGGAAAAGGCAAACAGCTCACACTCACACATCATTACAAAAGAGATGTTTCCAGACTGAGCTGCAATCTATGGTAAAGATGTTCTCTTGACAATGAATATGACTTGAAGGAATGGGGTCTCTTCTGTATGATCATGGGGAAGGCATTATTCCCTTAATATCACTCATGAGAATATTAATCTCGTTGTCAAATGTATTGTAGTATCTTAGAGAGTCATTCCGCATGGAAACAGACCCTTCAATCCAGCCAGACAGTGCCGAACATAATCCCAAACTAAACTAGTCCCACCTGCCTGCTCCTGGCCCATATCCCTCCAAACCTTTCCTATTCATATACTTATCCAAATGTCTTTTAAACACTGTAGTTGTACCAATATCCACCACTTCCTCAGGAAGTTCTTTCCACACACCAACCACCCTTTGTGTAAAAATTTGCCTCTCATGTCTTTTTTAAATCTCTCTTCTCTCACCTTAAAAAATGCCCCCTCGTCTTGAAAGCCCCCATCCTAGGGAAAAGACAACTACCATTAACTCTATCTATACTTCTAATTATTTTATAATCTTCTGTAAAGTCCTACACTCCAGTGAAAAATGTCCCAGCCTATTCAGCCTTTCTTTGTAACTCAAACGTTTCATACCTGGCAACATCCAGGAAAACCTCTTCTGAATCCCCTCCACCTTAATGATGTCCTTTCTAATACTGGGTGACCAGAACTGGACACAGTATTCAAGAAGAGGCCTCACCAGTGTCCTGTACAACTTCAACATGACTTCCCAACTCCTAAACTCATGTACGATTATACAGCTAATAGTGGGAATTCATAATCCCTGAATCTTTTAGGATTTTTGACTGCGAGCAACAATGAATGTTGAACAGACCACCATCCCAATAAAATCCAGGCAAGCAGATACAAGTCGTTTGGTAATCGTGGAGTGATATCATTACCGCTCTAGCAATGGTATTCATAAGAAAAGATCATATATAATGGCACACAGCATTGTGTGGTGAGCAACATAGCATTTAAATTTAAAGAACTCTGCTCAAATGTATAGAAAATCACAAGATGGCCAAGCACACAGACCTCACAACATCCTTGCTATCCATTGGTTGGTAATCCCTCCTCTTGGCAGGCATCAGAATTAAATATTCAAGCTGTCATCTATCAAACATCCTCTCACCTACAATGATTCCTTTCTTCCTTGCTAACCCTATTCCTTCCCTGGTTCTGAAGAAGAGTCAAAGTGGACTTGGAATGTCAATTGTATTTCATAAGAATATAAGAACTAGGAGCAAGGGTAGGCCGTCCGGCCCTTCAAGCCTGATCTGCCATTCAATAAAATCATGGCTGATCTTTTGTGGTCTCAGACCCACTTACCCATGCTCTCACCATATCCCTTAATTCTTTCATTGTTCAACAAAATCTTGCTTAGTTTTAAAAACGTTTATTGAAGTAATGTCAAATACTTCACTGGGCAAGGAAATCCATAGATTTACAACCCTCTGGGTGAAGAAGTTCCTTGTCAATTCAGTCCTAAATGTGCTTCCCCCTAATTTTGAGGCTATGCCTTAAAATTATCCTCGTTTCACCTGCAGTGGAAGCATCCTCTCTACTTCTATCTTATCTATTCCCGTCATGATTTGATATGTTTCTATTAAATCCCCTCTCATTCTTCTAAATTCCAATGAATATAATCCCAGTCTACTCAGCCTCTCCCCATAAGCCAACCCTCTCAACTCCAGAATCAACCTAGTGAACCTCCTCTGCACCCCCTCCAGTGCCAGTACATCCTTTCTCGAGGAAGGAGACCAAAACTGCACACAGTACTCCAGGTATGTCCTCACCGACACCCTGTACAGCTGCAACATTACCTCCCTGCTTTTAAATGCAATCACTTTAGCAATGAAGGACAAAATTCTATTTGCCTTCCTAATTACATGTTGTACCTGTGGATCAACCTTCTGTGATTCATGCACAAGGACTCAGGTCCCACTACCTAGCAGCATGCTACAACTTTTTACCATTAAAATAATGGTCCTTTTTACTGTTACTCCCACCAAAATGGATGACTTCACATTTATTAACATTGTATTCTGCCAGACCTTTGCTCACTTACTCAAAGTATCTATGATCGTCTGCAAAGTTTCACAGTCCTCAGCACACTTTCCTCTGCCATTTATCTGAGTGTCATCTGTCACTCTCCGCAGAGGTTGCTAGACCTGATGAGCTTCTCCAGCAATGACTATATTTGATCCTTTCCTTCCCTAGCAGGGCACCACAAAAAAAAACTAATTTAACCTTCAATGTGAGTTTTTCTTTCAGAGCAATTTGCTTGCTCATGAGAAATGAAATGGAAGATTCTGATCTTACAATATATATTTTGAAAACTTCCAGTCATGGTTCTCCTCATGGTAATGGCTCCACTGAATACATATCTTTCCCACTTAACCCACAAGAATAATGAGGTACTGTTAGATCAGAATTGCTTCCATATGTATGATTGTTTAAAAATCAATCTCCTTCAGAAAGGTTGGGATTGCGAACCCGGGAACATTGAATCATCGAATAAAATCCCTACAATGTGGAAGCAGGCCAGTCAGCCCATCGAGTCTACACCGAACCTCCGAACTGCATCCCCACCAAGACCCAGCTCCTCCGCCACCTCCCCCACCCCCCCAATCCTATCCATGTAACGTTACATTTCCTATGGCTAATCCACCTAACCTATGCATCTCTGGGAACAATGGGCAATTTAACATGGCCTACTGAGATATTACTCATCCCTGCAGCCAGAAGAGGAACACAATTGTGGGTTAGAAATTGCTCGAGGAGGAGACTAGTCAGAAGAGTGGCCTATAGCACGCGGGATGCTGATGCCATGCCAAATTCAGTCACATCTGTCATAAACTGGCAACTTGTCAACACTGATCCTGCATCATGAGACCAGCCATGATTGTGACAGCTGTTAGGGCCACTATGGATCCAGATAAATGGGAATAAGGACAGAGTCTGATCATCTTAGTTTTAATTACTCGACCTGGCACCAGGGTCCTAAAAGAGAGGTTAGGACCCTGGTTTCAGACACTTAGCAAAAAGTGCTTCCTTGGGGATAGGATCGCTGCCCGAAGTTTGTTCCCTTAGTCCTGAATTTTGAGTCCAAAAATCGGGCATGATGCATACCAATTTCTACCCCAATCTGTGAATTAACAATTGCTTCGCTGTATTCACTGCTCTCTAGTTGGTTGAACCAGACACCAGACAGACAGCTGTGGCAGAGGCCAGGGTGTGTGAGACTGTGGGAAGAGCACTGGAGTCAAGCCGCAGCCTGTGAAAAAACAGCAAAAGAAAGCCATTTGCAATTCATGTCACATTTAACAGAAGAATCAGTGGACTCCATACAATTCAACTCAGAGCAAATGTCATCCGTTCATATGACAGGGGACATTGTTCAGTGAGAAAGTGACGGGGATCAGTTTAAACTAGTAACATATTCTGCAACTCTCCCATTTCAATAAGTTACTATTTTACAGATAGAGTCGTAAGTGTGATTAATAAGCAATTAGCATTGCTAGTTTCTCACGCCTTGATGTTCTGTCAACCGGTCTGACTGATGGAAATTGGCTGATGTAGATCCCAACAGGCACCCTTTATGTCCTGTGTTGATTCTGGCTGTGAAACACCTCTTGGTCATTTTTTAAATCTCTCCTTTACTTTGATTACTAGCTGCCCACATATAGAATATTGACCTACAGACTTTCGTAGCTAATTTAAATTTGGTTGATAAAGCAAAGAAGTTCTTCATTCTGTCCTGCTTGTATGGAGAAAGTGTGAAGTGATCAGTTTCATATTGACAATGAGCTTATGACGTATTTGGCATTTATTTGCTATTTTTGTTAAAAAAAAAAGTGGACTCATTGTTTTGTGTCTTGTTCGTACTGATCATCCTGTTCCAAAATCCTGCCCGAAAACATCACATGCGTATTTGCCTATCTTCCTGTTTTACATATTATCCATCTCTCTTTTCTATATTATTGTCTGCATTGCTTAAGGAAATTGACAGAAATTGCAAAAGTGTATAGATATTATGGCCATGAAAATTCACCGGAATTTTGCCAGTCTCCCTATATAACACAGTCACAACCTATAGAAGATGAACAAGGTCCTCGGTTGGTTTGAATCTCCATTGTTTTTAAAAAGACAGTATCCGACCGTAGGTGGTGATGGTAGGGGAGAGTGCATCAGTCCCAGTGGTTTGCTCTTCCTGCAGGAAGCAATGTCTTTCCCGAACTGGTACAGGCAAGAACAGATACAATGGGCAGGGGACAAAGAAATAAGGAGAGAAGGGCCAGGACTTGTGATCAGAAGATTTCCAACAGTGGCTAGAAAACCAGGGAGGGGAGTTGGAGCTGGCACGCAACTGCTGGGAACATAGCCAGGCTGACTGGAAGCACCCCTAAGCTGGAGAAGCCTTGTGGGAAGACATAAAGATAGATAGAGCGGTTCAGCATCCAGGAGTTGGAGCAAAGTTCCAGTCTGGTGCGCCAGCCTTGTAGTGTCAGGGTTATGAACACTGCGGACTATAGACACTAACGGTGACTAGAAAGTTGTGAAGTGATAGTGGAGTGTTTGAACAGCTGATGGAAGAGGAACCATCTGTGAAAAACCCTGAGTGTGGGAGGCCACAAAGAGAGAAAGAGTCCATTTATAGCTGTAAGAAAAGGCAATCACTATTAGGTCACAGGACATTAGCAGTTGGAGCTCCTCCAACTGAACTCATTAGATTAGAGATCAGGAGTTAAAATATACAATCTATTCCATCAGATCTGCAATGTCAGACAAACATCTGTTATCGGTATTTCACTCCTCTCAGGTATATTTTCCATCAATGTTCATGAAGATTAATTGTCATTGGAATAAAGGATCGCTGCTTAGACAACCTGGAACACTGGGATTTTCAAACACATCTTCTAAGCGACAGTATCTAGGCCTGTTTCCTTCAAATATCATAAGGGTGTTTAGCAAGGAACAGGAAACTCTACACCGGCAGTTCTCATTTTTCCAATTCATTTGGACCCAAGTCTACCATAATAAGATGAGGCATGATGTACCAGCCTCCAATGAATTATATAAAAAAAAAACAAAAGAACTGTGGATGCTGGAAGTCAGAAACAAAAACAGAAATTGCTGGAAGAACACAGCAGGTCTGGCAACAGCTGTGGAAATAAATCAGAGAAATCAAACTGAGCTTTATCTTCACAGATGCTGCCAGACCTGCTGAAACTTCCCAGCAATTTCTGTTTTTTGTTTCTAATGAACCATTGTTGGCTGCATTTGGGAGTCAGAGGGCCTTCACACTTATTCCCTGCCAAAATATTTCAAAAAGTAAGTTCATGTTATTCCCCTTGCATATGATGCTGAGAAAGCCTGCATAGGGTAGACATTACCATTCAAAACATGCATCCCCTTCATCGAACAACAATACGATGGCAAATCATTAGGATTTCCAGCTACTTTAAGAGAGAAAGGCACCCAAGATTCATCTGCAAATTAGGCGGCCGACTCCTGACCATTTGAACGCTGATGGAATCGACGCATAGTGAATGCAGGGCTGGTGGATGTTTGAGGTCAATGAACTTTAGTCAATAGTGAATTACAAAAGACTGTGGAACAGTGGCGAGTTCAAACACTGGCTATTGGATTATACAAGATGAAATCCAGGCATGCTACAAAACCTTTGGGGTAATAGGTTCTGCAGACTGGCAGTCAGAAGAGATAAAAATGACTCATTGCCTGGTCTGTGACCAAGTGAAAGTGATCCAATCGTTGTATCCCATCCACTTGGCTAGTTAACTGAGCAAAGATCAAGCCTGAATTTGTCTGAATGCTATATTAGGAATGGAAATCTCTGCGCATTTGGATCTCAAATCCTGAAAATGAGTTCGATAGGACTAAAGGGAGAGAAAGCCCCGCTTCAGGGACAAACTGAACACCCAGTGCTGAAAATGTGTTGCTGGAAAAGCGCAGCAGGTCAGGCAGCATTCAGGGAACAGGAGAATCGACGTTTCGGGCATGAGCCCTTCTTCAGGAATGTTCACTGAAGATCCAGTGTCAAGCACTTTAATATGATGCACCAGTTGAGAATCCGGCATGCTGCTATTTCTAATTTTATTCCCCAAAATATTTGTGTTTTGCACTGTAACTTCTCCCAAGATTCGGGAACTTTATTTGCCAAATATTGCACAAGGCACAGCTGCACACAGACATGTTAATACATTTACAATAGTCCTGAAATGGATACCACCACTTAATTGGGAAAACATTCCACCTTTAAATGAATGCTGGAACATCTGGGAGACTTACAATGATTTAGAGATACACAAGTCCTCATCTGCAGGGCTGAGGCATTTAGAGACAGTGCCTTGTGTAGACCCCGAGTGAATGCCCAAGGGTTCTTTACAAATCAACTAACTATCTTAGTTGTCATTCATAATCTAGGCAGGAGAATATTTAGTTAGGTTGCCAGCAGACACATGAAATAATTTCTGTCAGGTTGTTTTTACATTGTGGAAAAAATGCATTGGAACGAGTCCTTGATTTTGTGCTTTTTGCAATCTTATGTTACCACATAGCTCCCAAGAGCTCTGTAGCTTTGTACATAAGCTCCTATTCAGTATCATTGTTAACAGCTTTCACAGCACAGATGTGTTTTGGATGGTGAGAAAGAGATACCTGACTGTAGAGGAAAGCTGGGTATAGTGTGGGTTGGTGTTGGATATAGGTGCACCAATATGTCTTAGGACACTGGCCAAATTTTCTGCTTCTGATTGACTCTCATTGGAATTTTACAAGTGAGAACAGACAGTTTAGATTTTATAGAGAAAATTCAACCACTGATATCAATACCAATAGAATACACTGAGATGGTACTCACTGGTTGTACAAGGTAAAGGTGCTGGAACAGTTAATGTTGGTGTCTTCATTCACCTCCACGCAATCTGATTATGCAATTTTTTTCATAGGTGGGGGTAAAGAGAGTCTAGCTCAAGATCTGAATGAAGATCCCAGTGGAGATAGATGTGTCATTGCTGTTTCCTAGTCTTTGTTAGTATTAGCTATTATATCCAACTAGCTTGTACTTATACTTGTGACTTGTACTTGTAAATGTAACTTGTACAATTGGATCATGCAGTAACCTGTACATTGTTAAAAAAAATTCCTCATTAACATTCACAAGCAGTTCAACCTCAAGCACTTTTAACTGAATACACCCTTAGATCCAGTATAGAAGGGAAGATTGGAGGAGTCTTGCATCACTATGGTTGTGTCTCTGAAACCTGAAGGCTTGGGTTCAAACCTGACATGCTCTAGAAGTGGGTTATAACATGTCTGTACAGGTTGGTTAAAAATATTCAGAAGTATAAAATATCCATCTGGGCAATTAGCTCAAATGGTAGAGCACTTGTTTTGCATGTGAGCGGTAGTGGGATCAATGCCCGCATTCTCCACTTCCTTTGGGCGAGCCCAGATAGCCCAGTCGGTAGAGCAGCAGACCTTTGGGTGGTACGGTGGCTCAGTGGTTAGCACTGTTACCTCACAGCACCAGGGTCCCAGGTTTGATTCCCACCTTGGACAATTATCTGTGTGGAGTTTGCTCATTCTCCCTGTGTCTGCATGGATTTCCTCCCACAATCCAAAGTTATGCAGGTTAGGTGAATTGACCATGCTAAATTGTCCATAGTGTTTAAGCATGTGTAAGTTAGGTGCATTATTCTGGGCTGAAAATGTGTTGCTGGAAAAGCGCAGCAGGTCAGGCAGCATCCAAGGAGCAGAAGAATCGACTTTTCGGGCATGAGCCCTTCTTCAGGAATGAGGAAAGTGTGCCAAGCAGGCTAAGCTAAAAGGTAGGGAGGAGGGACTTGAGGGAGGTGCGTTGGAAATGCGATAGGTGGAAGGAGGTTAAGGTGAGGGCGATAGGCTGGAGTGGTGGGTGGGGGCGGAGAGGTCAGGAAGAAGATTGCAGGTTAGGAAGGTGGTGCTGAGTTCGAGGGTTGGGACTGAGACAAGGTGGGGGGGAGGGGAAATGAGGACCAGAGGTGTTCTCTGAAACATTCCGCAAGCTGGCCCCTCCCCTCCCCCAAGTCCCTCCTTCCTACCTTTTATCTTAGCCTGCTTGGCACACTTTCCTCATTCCTGACGAAGGGCTCATGCCCGAAACGTTGATTCTCCTGTTCCTTGGATGCTGCCTGACCTGCTGCGCTTTTCCAGCAACACATTTTCAGCTCTGATCTCCTGCACCTGCAGTCCTCACTTTCTCCTGTATTATTCTGGGGTAAATGTAGAGTGGTAGGGGAATGGGTCTGGGCGGGTTACTCTTCAAAGGTTCAGTATGGACCTGTTGGGCCAAAGAGCCTGTTTCCATACTGTAGGGATTCTGTGCAAGTAACATTGTTTTCATTAATCGGGTAGCACAGTGGCACAGTGGTTAGCACTGCTGCCTCACAGTGCCAGAGACCTGGATTCAATGCCCGCCTCAGGCAACTGTCCGTGTGGAGTTTGCACATTCTCTCCGTGTCTGCGTGGGTCTCCTCCGGGTGCTCCAATTTCCTCCCACAGTACAAAAATGTGCAGCTTAGGTGAATTGGCCATGCTAAACCGCCTGTAGTGTTAGGTGAAGGAGTAAATGTAGGGGAATAGGTCTGGGTGGGTTGCTCTTCGGAGGGTCGGTGTAGACTTGTTGGGCCGAAGGGCCTGTTTCCACACTGTAAGCAATCTAATCTAAAAAAAACTTTTCATTTATCTGTTTTTGTTACAAGGCACAGCTTCATTTTAAACCAATAATCACTATTGGTGATGTTATCCTTGGAATGTCAAATGTCATTGTGTAAACTTCCTTTCTGTCAATGGCTGCATTAGGACTAATGCTGCAAGTAGAGCTTAGCTGTGGATTTCTGGAATGACATTGTACACACTTATTTGCACACTAGATTACAATGGTGGCAGAAGAACCTGCGGGTGTGCTAGTTTCCTCCCACAACCCAAAGATGTGTAGGTTAGGTGGATTGGCCATGTGAAATTGCCCAAAATGTGCAGGGATATATAGGTTAGATGAAGTAGACATCAAAAATGCAGAATTACAGCAATAGGCTAGCCGGGTGGATCTGGATGGGATAATCTTTGGAGCATCAGTGCAGACTGGCTGGTCCAAATGGCCTGCTTCCACACTGTAGAGATTCTATGATCCTATGACTCAACTGAGAAAGGTTCAGGTGTTTTCCCTCGTGGTCAAATATGTTTCAGTAGCTTAGGAATAGGTTTGTAGTCTCTTTGCTTACCTAAACAGCCATTATTGAAGGAAGATAGTTAAAATCCCCTTAGACTACATGACATAGAATATGAGGCAATTCATTTTTTCCATTGATCAGTGTCCAGAATAAGACATTTGACACTGATCAGAATACTAACATTCCTAACAGCAGATCATGGTGCTTTATGGTTAATGTTTCAGTTTCCAAGTTCCACATACTCTTAATGTCCTTGGATTACGTCCATAACAAAAAATTACAGACTGTTAAACTAACTCATGTCTCCATTTTATGAGGACCAGTCCATTGGCTTTGTACTATCTCTTATCTTTCAATCTGTCTATCTCAGGCAGCAGCACCAAATGTTCTATTGTGACTGGCATAACTTTCAGAATGTACAATTCTGCCTGGTCACTTTCAACGTGTGACCTCTGGAATCCACTGCTACTCTAACTTTGACCTTCAGTGCTAAGACAGGATGGTAATGGGTATTTCATGGGGTTCTGTACTCCCTCCTGGTCACTGTATACGTCAACAATTTTGGTTCTGACCTGGATTATATCTTGACAAAACTTACAGATGAGATCAAAATCAAAGGCATAGTTAATTCTATAGAAGACTAAAGGAAAATGTGAAGGGCTATTAGTACAATGGAAAAGAGATAAACTGTGGCAGATGGAATTCAACATCAATAAATTTAGGTGATGCATTTTCATTTTTAAAATGTAGCTGCAGTAATCATACTCAGTGACAGAGACCGGTCCAAGTTCACAGGATATTAAAGACAGCACTTCATGGCGATAAGATCAGAAAAAAAGAATAGAAATCTAGGTTTTCAACTTTTAAAACAAATTGTTAAAAAAAACTTAAGAGGTAACGATGTAAATCAGACCTCAGTTTGATAGGACTGCAGTATTAGATGCCACACTACAGGAAAAGCATTGAGACTGCATTCAGTGAGAGATTTGTTTCTTTTGTCTGGAACCTTTTACAGCATCGGATTACAGTTTAAACTTTGTCTCAAGTGTACTTTACTTCCAGATTCATACTCAATAACTAGGTGAGATTAACAGCACGTCTCAAATCAACTGACCCAGTTCCTCCATTAACTAGCTAAATTACTGTTTCCTTGACAGCAGCATGAAAGACATATCACCTTGTTAAATCTCCACAGGAAATTGCAAACCGGCATATTTTCTCCTAAATTGAAGTTCCACTTTGAATTTATCAGTTTCTACCAGGCAGTAAATCGGTCTCAAGCTTAATGCAAATCAGAGACCTACCTGGCCACCCCCAAAAATTTAACACCTATTATTCCACTCCAATGTCTGCAAGTTATTTTTATATTGACTTTGCAGAGAATGGTATGAACCAAATAATATTGGCATTCATTTTCAGTATATTGAGTTAAAGGTTAACTAAATGCTAATCTCACTATGTCAGCAATGTACCAGGCAATAAATAATTACTGCTTAGTACTAATTGAGAGGAGACTCGAACCAGTTATTATCAAGATTGTGCCTGATATCGTTGTGTGATTTTTTTTCGCTTTTGCAATGGCGTTCACTCCTTTTTTTGTCTTTACTGAATCACTAATATGTATTCATCTTAGTGACATGCTATTACCTCGGCCAAGTGACTATTCTTTATGTCAAAGCCTACACAATGCATGGCAATGAATGTCAATGGGTATTTCCAGCGTACAAATTCAGGTCGATTTTGATCTGCCCTAATTCAGGTTAATTAAAGTCCCTTAAATACTACTGTAACTCAGGCCAGTTGAATCATTACAGTCTTGGTAATCACTCTTATAAATTGGCAGTCACTATGCTTCACATTTAATTAACTGGCATTAAAGCACTTTGGAATGTCCCAAAATTGTAAAAGACCCTTGTTTCTTTTATTCTGCTGTAGTTTACTGAGGAATCATTTTAGGAATTAAAAAGGTATCAATCTGCACTATGTGGATGGAAATTCCCAATCACATGCTTTTGGGCTAAAGGGCACGATGTAATTGTTAATACACAATGCACACACACAATAGCTTTCTCCAAATAAATGATCCATTCTGTGAGCCTCCACCCACAAAAGAGATATGCTCACATGCTGTCTGCAGCTGCCAGGAACTTAAAGGGCTACTACACTTATTCGAAGCGTAGCACCTATGAGACCAGAGGTATGATTAGATCGCCCAATTTTGAATCATAGAATCCCTACAGTGTGGAAGCAGGCCATTCGGCCCCAGCAAATCCACAACAAAGAGCATCCCACCTACCCCAACATATACCACAGCCCTGCATTTCCCATAACTAATCCATCTAGTTTGCACAACCGTAGACAATATGGTCAATTTCCCATGGCCATTCCACCTAACCTGCACATCTTTAGACTGCAGGAGAGAACCCGTGCACCCGGAGGAAACCACACAGACACGGTGACTTCACAAACTTCACCCAGACAGTTGCCCAAGGGTGGAATCGATTCTGGATCCTTGGCACTGTGAGGCGGTAGTGCTAACCTGTCAACAAAGGTCCTTGCTCAGACATAGGCAGGTTCACAGACCCTGTACTTAACATCATGTCAGACAAACAAGACTGTACCTTAGTGTCCAAACCATGGATCATAACCCTGGACCATCTATGGATCTCCTGAACTTTCAATTGAAAATTATGTTTCTTGTTAGGAAGGATATGTATGAAGAGGTAACTGAGAATATATTTAAATGCCAAGTCCAATTAAGTTTCCGGCAAATGGCAATCTCCAAGATGTTGATAGTTGGAGATTTAGTGATAGTAACATCATTGAATGACAAGAGATGGTGGTTAGATTGTCTGTTATTGGAGATGACCATTGTCACTTTCAGCCCAAGTTGGATGTTGTCCAGATCTTGTTGTATATGAACATGGATGGCTTCACCATTTGAGGAGTCATGAATGGTGCTGAGCATTGTGCAATCATCGGTGAACATCTCTACTTCTGACCTTATCATGGAGGGAAGATCATTGGTGAAGCAGCTGAAGATGATTAGGTCTAGAATACTACCCTGACGAACTTCTGTAAAGATGTCTTGGAGCGGAGATGACTAACTACCAACAACCACAACCATCTTCCTATATACTAGGCATGACTACAGCCAATAGAAGACTTTCCCTCTGATTGCCATTAATTCTGATTTTGCTTGGGCTCCTTGAAGCCACTCTCTGTCAATTGCAACTTTGATGTCAAGGGTTGTCACTTGCACCTCACCTATACTGTGCGTTAGTGTGCTGTGGAGGTCACAGTTGAGAACAGCCATTAAACATCCCTGCACTAAGGTAAGGAGAAAGGCAGATCTCTCATTCTGAGGGTTGTCAGTCAACTACAATCAAAAGGAACCAGGACAAAAGAATCTTAATCAACCTGAAAAGTCAAGGATCTCAAATTCAACTCTTCAACTACCAATGTCAATGCTATGTTTATTCTGTGTTGTGTTATTGTTTCTTTTTGCGGTTAGTAACTGATAAATTCACACTCTTATTTAGTCAAGAATGTCTAGTTAATTATTTCCTCTTAGTTGCTCTGTCTTAGAGATAGGTAACCACAAGGAAAGGGATCTTTTCTAAATAAACCTTGATGCAACCAACCAAGTAGGTGGATGAATATATGTAGGAGAGCCAGTTTATCCTTCTTCATCAGAAAGCGAAACAATTTGGTATATCCTGTCTGAAATCACAACTTGTGAAACCTCACCCAGGGACTGGCTAAACACTAGGAAATCCCACATGCGGGAAGATAAATTAGCTTGCTGTCTTTGCTGAGCAGTGGGAATGGAGATGAATGGAGAAGGTATTGGCAAAACAGAACAATTTGTCCACCATCTCGCTCGTGCATCTTTGGAGCCCAAACAGCCTGCTTCTGCTCACTTCCTGCATTGACTAAAAATAATAATGGACAAATTTAGAGCTGTGATCACCTTGCCAGCCCAGACGCATTGGATTAAATTATCTCCTTCTGTGCTACATCATTATTTCAATACACGATGATGCCCACAAGTCTCCTTAAAATAGCTAATATTGCTCTGCAACTATTAAAGTAAAGTCGTCATAGTCCTACCAGACCATAGAGCTGCTGACTCATTACAGAGAGATGACTAATGTTGCTTTCACCGGAGAGTCATCACACCTCAGGCAAAGGGTGAGGTTGAGGAAGTAACCTCAATCTCCATGGCAACCTCAGCCTGAATGGGAACTGAACCCATGCTTTCGGCATCAGTCTGCATTCCAGACTAGTGTCCAAGCTAACCAACCCCCAACTGCAACCAGTAGGTAGTCAATGACCAACCAAAGACTGTGTTGCCTCTGAACTGCTTGGAATGGCCCTGGTGAAATGAGAAACCTTACACTCTTGACGGCAGCATTCTTGCTGGAAGAACTGAGATTTTTTTTTTCCCTTGGCGTCTTTAGCTTATGTCGGTCAGTTATAATTATCACCTATTAAAACAGTCTCTAACCTTTAACTAAATAGTCAATGAACAAGAAATATGCTAGTCAAAAAAATATCCACAGTCAATCTTGTTCACCACCTACCAGCTATGTGATTCCCCAAAGAGATTTTTTTTTCTCAAAACCTGATTTTAAAAGGATATCAAATTGGAATAAAGGAATATGCCTGCCTTTATTTGAATCTTTCAGTCTATCTCCCCCCTTTCCACATTATAAGTATTAAAATTATGAACACATAATTAGGCCAAATAAAAACTCCTGTTGCAGGAATTCTGTGAGCAGGGTTTTGTTTAAAGGATTTACCATTTGACCGCCTGATGTTTGGTTGATTTCATTCATGTAAAGCACTTTGGAACAATTCTCCATTTTAAAAACAACATAAAAATGTACGTTTTTGCTGTTGCTGCATGCGAGTGCTAATTTTCCCAACAGTTCACCTTAGTCACGGTAAAAGTGCTTTATTTCAAATTTAAGACAATGTGATATGTAACCACTAAAGATCCAGTTTTCTTGCCCCACACAGGCCTAGCCTCACTCATTTAAAACAGTCTTCAAAAAGCAAACAGGTTTTCTCCTGTGGGAAAGACATTGCTTGAAACTGTACCCTGCATTTATTTTTACTGCTGTTCAATCACAAACTACTCAGATTTTCCAGATGTGGGTATTGTCCAGCAAGCAGCTGCAACTGAGAATGGGAATTTCTTCTACCCTGGTTTGTTATGGAGCCAGGAGAAGCAGAAATGTTTCTTCCTTGCCACAGAGGACTCCCAAGGGTCCATGCTAGCTTGTACTATCCCTACTCCCCCATTCCCTCTCACATTCTACTTACCACCTCCACCCCGAAGATTTATGGCAGGTTAGATTAAATTAGATTGGATTCCCTACAGTGCGGAAACAGGCCCTTCGGCCCAACAAGTCCATACCGACCCACCCAGACCCATTCATCTACTCCCCTATTAATGCACCTATCACTATGGGCAATTTAGCATGGCCAATTCACCTGACCCACACATCTTTGGACTGTGGGAGGAAACCGGAGCACCCAGAGGAAACCCACGCAGACACAGGGAGAAACGTGCAAACTCCACGCAGGCAGTCGCCCGAGGCTGGAATTGAACCCAGGTTCCTGGTGCTGCGAGGCAGCAATGCTAACCACTGAGCCATAATCTTCACAAAGCAGGCATGATGAGTAATGGTAGCTTATTGAAACATAGCAACAGAATTGGTCCATTCAGTCCTTTGAGCTTGCTTTGCCTTTCAGTACGATCATGGCTGATCAAACACTTCAATGCCTTTTACTTACCCCATCCCCATCCCCATCCTCAGGTAATCTTCCAGATATTAGCAAGGGAGGCAATGATCTTGTGGCATTATCATTAGACTGTTAATTCAGAAATTTATCTCATGTTCCAGGGTCCTAGGATCAAATTCATGGCAAGTAGTGGAATTTGAATTCATTAAGGAATTAAATTTCTCCCTGTGTCTGCGTGGGTTTCCTCTGGGTGCTAAATTGCCCTTATTGATAGGTGCATTAATAGGGGAGTAGATGAATGGGTCTGGGTGGGTTGCTCTTTGGAGGATCGATATGGACTTGTTGGGCCGAAGGGCCTGTTTCCGCACTGTAGGGAACCAATCTAATCTAATCTAAATCTGCCATAAATCTTAGGGGTGGAGGTGGTAAGTAGAATGTGAGAGGAAATGGGGGAGTAGGGATAGTACAAGCTAGCATGGACCCTTGGGAGTCCTCTGTGGCAAGGAAGAAACATTTCCTCTGTGGCAAGGAATTAAGGGTCAAATGATGACCATGAAACCATTGTCAGTTGTCGGGAAATATGCATCCACTTCACTAATGCTGTTTAGGGAAGGAATTCAGCCATTTTTACCTGGTCAAGCCTACATGTGACTCCAGAGCCACAGCAATGTGATTGATTCTTCACTACCCTCTGAGCAATTAGGGATGGGCAATAAATGCTGGCCTAGCCAGAGATCCCCACATCTGGAGATTGAATAAGAAAAAAATTATTGTTAAGAAAACATGAGACATAATTTCAAGGCACTCTTGAGGCTATCCAAGTTGAAGTATAATTCACAGAGGCACTATTTTAGGCTGTTATTACACATTCCTACTCGCTCACACAATTAGCACTGTTGTATGTCTGACACCCACATCTCATAGCTTCTACACCTTCTCATTGCACAGAATGCAAAGGAAAGAAACTCACCTGAAAGCTCAAGCTCACCTGAATGAGGAAACTGTCTTATCCTGTTATTCTTTGCCTCGACCAGAGCAAAGCTTGAAAATGAATTACATTGTAAAATGATTTGCAGAACAAAGCAACAACAGTTTTAGTGAAGAGCAGGCAGCATGGTGGCACAGTGGTTAGCACTATTGCCTCACAGCTCCAGGGACCCGAGTTTGATTTCAGCTTCAGGCGACTATCCGTGTGGAGTTTGTACATTCTCCCTGTGTCTGCGTGGGTTTCCTCCAGATGCCCTGGTTTCCACCCACAGTCCAAAGATGTGCAGGTCAGGTGAATTGGCCATGCTAGATTGCCCATAGTGTAAAGTGCATTAGTCAGGGGTAAATATAGGGTAGGTGAATGAGTCTGGGTGGATTACTCTTCGGAGGGTCGATGTGGACGTTGAGCCTAAGGGCCTATTTCCATACTGTAGAGAATCTCACGTAAAACAAGCTAGATTGTTTCCTTTTTTTAAGGAGTGTATTTACTCATATGTTGAAGTAATGTGTAAGATTAAATTGTGGTAGATTTACATCACATTTTATGACAAATGACAGACATGACTGACAAACTGGAACACTTTCCTCCCTGAGTTAACTTCTGAAATATTGTGATTCATAAACTATTCGATAAGGAAAACTATAATTATTGTTGCAAAGCCTCAAGTAATCCATTATATTCATAACAATCTTCAGAAGGATTCACAACTGAAGCAGACTGCTGACTCCACAGTCTGACCACATCTGATGAAGCCAAAATAGACTCGATTAACAAGGATTCTGGTTAATCAAATCATACCATGCACACTATTCAGAAAATTGTAAATATTATTTCAATTATTCCAGAGCCTATATTATCAAAGGTTGGAATGTGACCAAATATTGAAATAAACTGAAAAGTATTTGTGAAAGATTAATTAAAAGTCAAAAGTGGAATAACAATGCAATTATTCTGTAGGAGAGCTATTTTTTTAGATTACTTACAGTGTGGAAACAGGCCCTTCGGCCCATGAAGTCCACACTGCCCCGCCGAAGCGCAACCCACCCATACCCCTACATCTACTCCTTACCTAACACTACGGGCAATTTAGCATGGCCAATTCACCTGACCTGCACATCTTTGGACTGTGGGAGGAAACCGGAGCACGGAGCAGACACGGGGAGAATGTGCAAATTCCACACAGTCAGTTGCCTGAGGCTTTGATTGCTTATAATTCTAATACACTGTGTAAATAATTCTGTGAAGTTTGTACCATGTATTGTATGGTAATATTTGTTTTTATTGTCCTGAGACAGAAAAATTAAAGCAAAACAGAAATTTCTGCTAGGTTGCATCAATAGTGGGCGGCACGGTGGCACAGTGGTTAGCACTGCTGCCTCACAGCGCCAGAGACCCGGGTTCAATTCCCAACTCAGGCGACTGACTGTGTGGAGTTTGCACATTCTCCCCGTGTCTGCGTGGGTTTCCTCCGGGTGCTCCGGTTTCCTCCCACAGTCACAAAGATGTGCGGGTTAGGTGAATTGGCCATGCTAAATTGCCCGTAGTCTTAGGTTAAAGAGGTAAATGTAGGGGTATGGGTGGGTTGCGCTTCGGCGGGTCGGTGTGGACTTGTTGGGCCAAAGGGCCTGTTTCCACACTGTAAGTAATCTAATCTAATCTAATATTTCCATTACAGTGTTATTCATTTGCTGTGGGATATAAACATTGTTGGCTAAGTAGTGAAGAAGGCGTTTGGTATGCTTTCCTTTATTGATCAGAGAACTGAGTATAGGGGTTGGGAGGTCATGTTGCGGCTGCACAGGACATTGGTTAGGCCATTGTTGGAATATTGCATGCAATTCTCGTCTCCTTCCTATTGGAAGGATGTTCTGAAACTTGAAAGAGTTCAGAACAGATTTACAAGGATGTTGGAGGATTTGAGCTGTAGGGAGAGGTTGAATAGGCAGGGGCTGTTTTCCCTGGAGCTTCGGAGACTGAGGGGTGACCTTACAGAGGTTTATAAATTCATGAAGGGCAAGGATAGGATAAATAGACAAAGTCTCTTCCCTGGGGTTGGGGAGTCCAGACCTAGAGGGCATAGGTTTCGGGTGAGAGGGGAAAAATATAAAAGAGACCTAAGGGGTGGAGCATATATGGAATGAGCTGTCAGAGAAAGTGGTGGAGGGTAGTACATTTAAAAGGCATCTGGATGGTATATGAATAGGAAGGGTTTGGAGGGATATGGGCCAGGTGCTGGTAAGTGGCTCTAGATTTGGGTGGGATATCTGGTCGGCATGGATGAGTTGGACTGAAGGTTTTGTTTCCATGCTGTACATCTCTATGACTCTATGACTCTATTTCCTGCCCATCACCAACTGCCCTTGAGAAGGCAGTGGTAAGCTGCTCTCCTTGAATCTGCACAGTCTATGTAGTGCATGCTCGAAATTTATCCAAAATCAGACAAATCAATTTATAAGACAAGCCTTACTAGAAATTTCATAAATCGTGCCTAAGCTGTTCATTGTACACGCTTGGTGCATTAAAGCCATCCAGCAGGATAGTGGCTACTCTGATCAGATCATTTCTCACTAATGAGGCTGCCACTTTTGGTTCTGAAACAGACTCAGTCTGCCTCAGATTACCTTGGAAGGGTGAGGTATTTTCAACGTTTGAGCAACAGGTGCAACTAGTTGTTTCACACTGCGACTATACATTAACACCATGAGGGCTGGTCACTACTAACAGGGTGCTGCTGTCAAGGCAAAATGGCATTCTGCCAATTACACAAATGAGCAATGTGTTCTGTGGATTTCAAAGCTGGCATAGTGCCAGGTCCATGGACTGTACGTCCAAAAGACTGATGGAGCAGCATATCCTTTCAGTTGTTTTAATATGATAAACAAACTACTGACTGCCCCAAATCAATATGCATTTGCAAAACTTACTTGTACAATAAAACCATAAGACAAAGGAGCAGATGTACTGCTTTACAAACTTGGGCCATTGTTAGGTGTGAGTAAAATGAAAATACATATATTTTGCACATAGATGTGCAGGTTAGGTGAATTGGCCATGCTAAATTGCCCGTAGTGTTAGTTGCATTAGTCAGGGGTAAATGTCGAGTAATGGTTTTTTAGATTAGATTACAGTGTGGAAACAGGCCCTTCGGCCCAACAAGTCCACACCGACCCGCCGAAGCGAAACCCACCCATACCCCTAAATTTACCCCTTATTACCTAGATAATACCCCTTATTACCTAACACTACGGGCAATTTAGCATGGCCAATTCACCTGACCTGCACATCTTTGGACTGTGGAAGGAAACCGGAGCACCCGGAGGAAACCCACGCAGACACGGGGAGAACGTGCAAACTCCACACAGTCAGTCGCCTGAGTCGGGAATTGAACCCGGGTCTCTGGCGCTGCGAGGCAGCAGTGCTAACCACTGGGTGGGTTGCTGGGTGGGTTGCTCGTCGGAGGGTCGGTGTGGACTTGTTGGGCCGAAGGGCCTGTTTCCACACTGTATGGAATCTAATCTAATCTAATTTACAACTTTGTTGTGTTTTCATTTGGGATTTTTTTTCTTTTGACAAAGACTACATCTGGTAAATCAAGGGCATCTGGGCTATTAAAGCTCCACATCATATGACATAATGTGGAAACTTGAGCATAAAAATTGTTTTGTAAAACTTTCATTAAAATATCCACAGTGAGGGATTAGCAAAATGAATGTCTGCCTTCTTTATTTGCAGGTAAGACTATGTTACAGATAATGGTAGCCGGGATACTGTATTGATGACCCTCACCTTGACCTCCCTCCACCTATCGCAATTCCAACGCCGCCAGCGCCCCCCCCCCACCAAGTCCCTCCTCCCTACGTTTTATCTTAGCCTGCTGGACACACTTTCTTCATTCCTGAAGAAGGGCTTATGCCCAAAACGTCAATTCTCCTGTTCCTTGGATGCTGCCTGACCTGCTGCGCTTTTCCAGCAACACATTTTCAGCTCTGATCTCCAGCATCTGCAGTCCTCACTTTCTCCTACTGTATTGATGTGTCAGACCTGGAGAACTGATAATGTAATCTAAGCACATTTTGCCTGATACTACAGAGTTGTTGTCAGTCCAATTGGAAGTTAAAATAATTACATTTATCTCCATTCCCGGTGTTATACTTGTGTGAGCCGGCACTAGGATTGCTGTGAGTTCCCTCTGCCTTTTTAACCAGTGGCTAAGAGTGGACAGAGAAATCTACGAGAGGATGGTGGAACCTAATAAAGCCCAGCCCATTGTTCCTCCACTGGAGGATGGCTATTAGCCTGTAGCTCACAATTGATAAATTTCTTAATTAACTTCCAGTGAAATCTTTGAAAACAGTGATGGTAAAAAATGTATATAAAAATCCTTCTTGCTCTGTAGGTGCTGGTGATTGTATGCCCAGAGTCAAAAAAATGCCTCATGTGATGCCTTTAGGAACTTCCAAATGTCGTCAAGTTACTTCTGCTAATTTACAAAGAATGGATCATCATTGGCAAATCTATGTCCCGATGAAAAACCAAGTTAAGTAAAAATGACACTAAAACTCCAGAGTACAAAAGAGACCAAATGTGGGAAAAAATATTGCCAATCCTCAGGACTTAGCAAAGAAAATGGCCTCATCAATGTAGATCCACCCTCTGAATATGTTCCTGCACCTGATACTTTTATTCACACCAAGTGGTGAGATGGTGGCAAGGTAGGACGCTTGATCTGGCGTTCATCTGCTCTATCTGTTTCTTTTTTGTTCATTTCTCTTTTGTGTTTTTTTCTCTTTTATTTCTTTCTAGGTGATGTCCTGAACTCCTGGCGTCACAGCAGGCTTGGACTCCCTGCCTCGGAGTGGACCCAGGATGGCCGGCTCCCAGCTGTGGTTTTTTGACAGCCCATGGAGGTCTTTCAGCCCAATGTGGCCTCTCCATGGATTTCTGACATCAAGGTGATTCCGAAGTGTTCTCCCAGCCTCGAGAGCCTCAACGTGAAGCCCAGTACGATCTGGAGTCATAGCTCGTGCAGACTGGAGTCATTGCTCGTGCAGACTGGAGTCATTGCTCGTGCGGACTGGAGTCATTGCTCTTGTGGACTGGAGTCATTGCTCGTGCCGACTAGAGTCATTGCTCATGCGGACTGGAGTCATTGCTCGTGCAGACTAGAGTCATTGCTCGTGTGGACTGGAGTCATTGCTCGTGTGGACTGGAGTCATTGCTCGTGCGGACTGGAGTCATTGCTCGTGCGGACTGGATTCATTGCTCATGCGGACTGGAGTCATAGCTCGTGCAGACTGGAGTCATTGCTCGTGCGGACTGGAATCATTGCTCGTGCGGACTGGAGTCATTGCTCGTGCGGACTGGAGTCATTGCTCGTGCGGACTAGAGTCATTGCTCGTGCGGACTGGAGTCATTGCTCGTGCGGACTGGAGTCATTACTCGTGCGGACTAGAGTCATTGCTCGTGCGGACTAGAGTCATTGCTCGTGCAGACTGGAGTCATTGCTCGTGCGGACTGGAGTCATTGCTCGTGCGGACTAGAGTCATTGCTCGTGTGGACTGGAGTCATTACTCGTGCGGACTAGAGTCATTGCTCGTGCGGACTGGAGTCATTGCTCGTGCGGACTGGAGTCATTACTCGTGTGGACTGGAATCATTGCTCGTGCGGACTGGAGTCATTGCTCATGCGGACTGGAGTCATTGCTCGTGTGGACTGGAGTCATTGCTCGTGCAGACTGGAGTCATTGCTCGTGCGGACTGGAGTCATTGCTCATGCGGACTGGAATCATTGCTCGTGCGGACTGGAATCATTGCTCGTGCGGACTAGAGTCATTGCTCATGCGGACTGGAGTCATTGCTCGTGCAGACTAGAGTCATTGCTCGTGTGGACTGGAGTCATTACTTGTGCGGACTGGAGTCATTGCTCGTGCGGACTGGAATTATTGCTCGTGCGGACTGGAATCATTGCTCGTGCGGACTGGAGTCATTGCTCGTGCGGACTGGAGTCATTACTCGTGTGGACTGGAATCATTGCTCGTACGGACTGGAGTCATTGCTCGTGTGGACTGGAATCATTGCTCGTGCGGACTGGAGTCATTGCTCATGCGGACTGGAATCATTGCTCGTGCGGACTAGTGTCATTGCTCGTGCAGACTGGAGTCATTGCTCATGCGGACTGGAATCATTGCTCGTGCGGACTAGTGTCATTGCTCGTGTGGACTGGAGTCATTGCTCGTGCGGACTGGAGTCATTGCTCGTGCGGACTGGAGTCATTGCTCATGCGGACTGGAGTCATTGCTCGTGTGGACTGGAGTCATTGCTCGTGCGGACTGGAATCATTGCTCGTGCAGACTGGAGTCATTGCTCATGCGGACTGGAATCATTGCTCGTGCGGACCAGTGTCATTGCTCGTGTGGACTGGAGTCATTGCTCGTGCGGACTGGAGTCATTGCTCATGCGGACTGGAGTCATTGCTCGTGTGGACTGGAGTCATTGCTCGTGCGGACTGGAATCATTGCTCGTGCAGACTGGAGTCATTGCTCGTGCGGACTGGAGTCATTGCTCGTGCGGACTGGAGTCATTGTTCACGCGGACTGGAGTCATTGCTCGCGTGGACTGGAGTCATTGCTCGCGTGGACTAGAGTCATTGCTCGTGCGGACTGGAGTCATTGCTCGTGTGGACTGGAATCATTGCTCGTGTGGACTGGAGTCATTGCTCGTGCGGACTGGAGTCATTGTTCGTGCAGACTAGTGTCATTGCTCGTGTGGACTGGAGTCATTGCTCGTGTGGACTTGAGTCATTGCTCGTGCGGACTGGAGTCATTGCTCATGTGGACTGGAGTCATTACTCGTGTGGACTGGAATCTTTGCTCGTGTGGACTGGAATCTTTGCTCGTGCGGACTGGAGTCATTGCTCGTGCGGACTGGAGTCATTACTCGTGCGGACTAGAGTCATTGCTCGTGCGGACTGGAGTCATTGCTCGTGCGGACTGGAGTCATTACTCGTGTGGACTGGAATCATTGCTCGTGCGGACTGGAGTCATTGCTCGTGTGGACTGGAATCATTGCTCGTGCGGACTGGTGTCATTGCTCATGCGGACTGGAATCATTGCTCGTGCGGACTAGTGTCATTGCTCCTGCCGACTAGTGTCATTGCTCGTGTGGACTGGAGTCATTGCTCGTGTGGACTTGAGTCATTGCTCGTGCGGACTGGAGTCATTGCTCGTGCGGACTGGAGTCATTGCTCGTGTGGACTGGAGTCATTGCTCGCGTGGACTGGAGTCATTGCTCGTGTTGACATGAGTCATTGCTCGTCCGGACTGGAGTCATTGCTCGTGTGGACTGGAGTCATTGCTCGTGCGGATTGGAGTCATTGCTCGTGCGGACTGGAATCATTGCTCGTGTGGACTGGAATCATTGCTCGTGCAGACTGGAGTCATTGCTCGTGCGGACTGGAGTCATTGCTCGTGCGGACTGGAATCATTGCTCGTATGGACTGGAATCATTGCTCGTGTGGACTGGAATTATTGCTCGTGCGGACTGGAGTCATTGCTCGTGTGGACTGGAATCATTGCTCGTGTGGACTGGAATCATTGCTCGTGCGGACTGGAGTCATTGCTCACGCGGACTGGAGTCATTGCTCGTGCAGACTGGAGTCATTGCTCACGCGGACTGGAATCATTGCTCGTGTGGACTGGAATCATTGCTCGTGTGGACTGGAATTATTGCTCGTGCGGACTGGAGTCATTGCTCGTGTGGACTGGAATCATTGCTCGTGTGGACTGGAATCATTGCTCGTGCGGACTGGAGTCATTGCTCGCGCGGACTGGAGTCATTGCTCGTGCAGACTGGAGTCATTGCTCGTGCAGACTGGAGTAATTGCTCGTGCAGACTGGAGTCATTGCTCACGCGGACTGGAATTATTGCTCGTGCAGACTGGAGTCATTGCTCACGCGGACTGGAGTCATTGCTCGTGCAGACTGGAGTCATTGCTCACGCGGACTGGAGTCATGGCTCGTGCAGACTGGAGTCATTGCTCACGCGGACTGGAGTCATTGCTCGTGCGGACTGGAGTCATTGCTCGTGCGAACTGGAGTCATTGCTCGTGCGGACTGGAAGCTAGGTGCCAAAATAGACTGGGTTAGAAGGACTGTTATCCTGAATTTTTATTTCTCTACTTCCTAATTTATTCCTACAATCTGAAATGCTGGACTTTTTATTTCTTTATTTTTCTGATTTAGTTTCTAAGAACTTATACTGAAGAATCTGTGTACCTCAGATGGTGCCATTAAGTGGCGACTTGTAAACTTTTCAATCAACTCATTTGAGTACATGTGAGAGTAAAGTTAATTCAATTCAATTCGTTCCTTTCACACAGTGATGGTTATGACCTGATATAAAAGTTGGAGCAATGGCTCAGGAGAGTTAGCCACATCCCTCATTTACAGTTCCATGAGTGAATCAGAATCCTGGTCACCTTAAGGAAAACTAATAAAGTTTCAGAAAGTCAAGTCAGATGCAGTATTTTAGTGGTGGGGTTGATGTTGAAATCTTTGGGAACCAATTTTACATGAATTTATATCCTTAGAAGAGGCCACAAATGCGCAAGAATTTAAAGTGAAATCTAGCTCTTCATGTCAAATGAACATGCAAGATTGAGAAACTTCAACTGGGCATCCATCTTGACAAGGCACAACAAAAGCATGCTAAACATGTTCTCAGCGGTATCAGTTTGACAAGCTAAGCAACTATAAAAGTTGCCTTACACTGAAGGCAGATGCATGGTAACTGCAGACGACAGCAGTATTTAATACAACTGACATGACCTCTGCAGAGACAGGTTTTATTGGGTCTCAAGGGCTACTGTTGTGTTTCCACTTATAACTAAACACGTCAAGTCAGATTCTCACCCTGCCTAGCCAAGAGAATGCTGAGTCTTCAGTTTCCAACAGGCTTTACTTGGAGAGTTAGCAGGAAGTGCATGGGGAAAAGTGACTTACAGAAACCATGAATCTCAATGAATGATACTGCTGCATGTGACAAAATAAATGTACCATAGGAGTGAAGCTGCTCTTTGGCAATAGATTAAAATGACCATTTACGAATTGCAACTTAGTTTGCACCTCACTAAACTTTTGTTCTTATTGATATACATATGCCAGAACATCATACAGTTCATCTAACAGTTTGCAAATTCATTCTCATCTCTGAGACCAATTTCACTGCCATAAATGTGCACTTATCTGTGAAATCCAATAAGTTTCACTGGAGCATATCAGATCAGATCTTCATTCTCAGGAAATTTCCTAGCTCAACAGACCCACAACAGGAGGGAGCACCGACAAGGATCAGGATCTTTACTGCTGAGGGGCTATCTAGCCCAAAGACACAGACTGACACTCAGAGGCACCCAGTTAATATGTAAAACTAAAGTCTCCCCAGCCCTCACCATGTAGGGTCCAACAGAGGGGCTGCATATAATGCCAAACACCAGGGCCCTGTGTTGGGGACTTAAGGCCCGTGAGAGCAAGCATATTGTATGTATGGACTTTCAGTTAGGGATATACAACAAAACTTGTGAAGGACCTTTGGAAGCAGTCTTTGAAAAGATTCTCTCATGTAGACCATTGCCCACAACACATCTGAGATGCCACGTGCCACTGCATTTTAAAACATTAGCCTAGCTCCATGAAAATCATGGAAGAGATTACCAAGAGTCACTCAACACCAAGTGTTAACTTTGCTTTCTGTACACAGAGGCTGCCAGACCTGCTGAGTTTCTCCAGCAATTTCCATTTTTGTTTCATACATTTAAAAAACTCTGTTGACATTTGGAAAGCTCTAGAATAGCATTTGGAATCATGAAACTGAGACCCGTCTGCATTTTGAAATGTCTCCTAGCCAGTTCAGCTCATAAAAATATGTGTCTTTCTTACTGGAATAAATAATGTCTAAATTTAATGTGACAGCACTTGTATCGCTTATATTTCTAGCCCTTTCCCCAGCTTTGCCAACACTTGTCTGGTGTTCTTGAATTTTATTCCTGTGGTCTATACAGCCCTTGGTTATGCTCATCGACATGTGTTATTACAAAGAGGATATTACAACCATAAACTTGTACTGGATCACCATTTCCCCTTTGCTTCCATATTTTAATAAGTTCGCAATACCTAGGGGGTGGAAAGCACTTTGGACAGTGCTGCTAATTCTACACACTGCAATAATCAGGACTGAAATATCAGATAGGTTTATGTTTGTTGTCTAATGTAACTTTGTCCAATCTATACCTTTTCTCAAGTCAAACATAACTGCTCAAGCCCCACCAACTCACCAGGAACTAACAAAGTGCACACAATAATCTTATTTCTCATTGCCCACGATTTAAATCCTCAAGCTAGTTATTGCATCAGAATTGAAATTGTTTGCTTCCATGGTGAATAAATCGCCTGGACTAGATGGACTACATTCCAGAGTTTGGAAGGAGATTGCTGAGGAGATTATAAAGACATTGGTGGAGGTCTCTCAGAAATTACTGGAGTCAAGGAAAGTCCCAGTTGACTAGAAAATGGTTAATATAACACCCCTTTTTAAGAAGAGAGGGAGGCAGTAAATACAAAACTATAGGCTGATTAACCTGACTTCAGTTATTGGTAAGATTTTAGAATCCATTACTAACAGTGAAATAATGGAGCAATTGGAAATGTATGGTAAAATAGGGCTGAGCCAGCACGGCTTCATCAAGGGGAGGTCATTACCTGACACAACTGTTAGAATTTGTTGAGGACAGTGGACATGATCGCTTTGGGTTTCCAGAAGGCCTTTGACAAGATACTGCACAGGAGGCTGCTAAATAAGATAATTGCCCATGGCGTTAGAGGCAATGTACTGGCATGGATAGCGGATTGGCTGACTGGTAGAAGTTGGAGAGTAGCGACACAGGAGTCATTTTCAGGATAGCAGCTAGTGACTAGTTCTGCAAGGATCCATGTTGGACCACAGCTGTGATGTAGAGTTGCTGGTGTTGAAATGAGCTGTACAAAATCAGAAGTCACAAAACGTACACATACACACTCACATCCACACCCTCTCACAGACTTATACCCCTTTACACTCACATTCACACACATATACATACTCTCTCACAGACACTCATAACCACCCGCCCACCACACCCACACCCACATGCACACATAAGTTTGTGGGGTGAATTTGTACTTGCTAAATTACATTTTACTTTGCTCAAAAACTGCATGAATGTATGTAAGATTCTGTGAATCCATTTTTTAGAATAGAGTCAGTCTGACCATTGTGGCACAGAAATTCTCACACAGGGCACCTCACACCTTCAATGCATTATCTGGGCCGACATGACACCAATCAGTAAAGTTCATTTGAGAATGTAATTTCTAAAGAAATTTTGCGATTTACATATGGAAGAACTGAAACCAACATGGTCATTCTAAAAGATGAGAGACTTAACAAACAGTCCAGGTCTTTTTTCAATGTATAATTTCAGTTACATCACACTGTAAACTTTCGCTATTGATTCTGCATCTTACAATCTTATACTCCACAACCGCCTGATGAGGGAGCAATGCTCCGAAAGTTAGTGCTTCCAAATAAACCTGTTGGACTATAGCCTGGTGAAATGCAATGTTAGCATTCATTTCAAGAGGGCTAGAATGCCAGAGCAGAGATGTACTGCTGAGGTTGTATAAAGCCCGGTCAGACTGCTTTTGGAATATTTCAAGCAGTTTCAGGCCGAGTATCTAAGAAAGGAAGCTCTGGCCTTAGAGGGGATCCAGAGGAGATTTACAAAAATGATCTCAGGGATGAAGGGTTTATCATATGAAGAGCAGTTGGGCACTTTAGGTCTGTACTAAATGGAGTTTAGAAGGATGGAAGTGAGAGGGATCTGATAGAAACTTAGTGACTGGTGAGAGGCCTGGATAGATTGGACATGGAGAAGATGCTTCCCCTAAGAAGGAGAGACTATCCTCTGAAGGCACAGCCTCAGAATGAACTGATGGCCCTTTACAACTGAAGTGATTAGGATTTCTTTCAGCCAGAGTTTGGACAATCTGTGGAACTCATTGCCGCAGAAGGTTGTGGAGGCTAAGTCATTGAGTACATTTAAGAGATCGATAGATAGGTTTTTGATGGGTAAGGGGGTTAAGTGTTATGAGGAGAGTAGGGTTGAGAAACATATCAGTCATGATCGAATGGCAGAGCAGACTCAATGGGCCAAATGGCCTAATTTTGCTCCTATATCTTGTAGTCTTACAGTCTTGCGGTGATGCATAAATAGGTGTACAGAACCAGCATAGCAATGAGAGGTATCAGGCTTCAATAAAAAAAGGCTTAACAATCCATTCATTCACTTTATATCCTGCTTAAGAGAAAGTTGCAATGTAATAGTTTCATCAATTGCTGGAATTGGCAGAAACAACACTCGAAATCAGAAAGCGAAATAACTGGAAATGCACTGTCAGTCCAACAGCTAAGAGAAGGATGGATTGCTATTTTGGACGGGACGCTCTTAATCCCAAATGAGGGTCAACTCAAAAAGTGTCATTTTTATCATCAAATGTTTTTTTGCACGCTGCCAGAAAACAGAACTTAGCTGACCTGCAGTGCTTGTCCACGTTCTCTTTCGATGACTATGTACATCTGATATTTTAAGGGGAGTTTTAATCCACTCAAAACCCGATACTTGAACAGACATGATCCGGCCGTCTGCTCTGATAACAGCCAGAATATACCTGTAGCTTGTCCAACTTGTTCTGTGTGTGTTTTAGTGACAGAATCTTTACAGATATGTGCACATCAAAAAAAAAACTCAAAGAGAGGTTGAGGCTCAGTGGTTAGCACTGCTGCCTCACAGCGTCAGGGAGCTGGATTCAATTCCTGCCTCAGGTGTGTGGAGTTTGCACATTCTCCTCATGTCTGCGTGGATTTCTTCCGGGTGCTCCGGCTTCCTTCCACAGTCCAAATATGTGCAGGTCAGGTGAATTGGCCATGCTAAACAGTGTTAGGTGCATTAGTCAGAGGGAAATACAGGATACGGGAATAGTGTGGGTGGGTTACTCTTCGGAGGGTTCGGTGTGGACTTGTTGGGCTGAAGAGCCTGTTTCCATACTGTAGGGAATCTAATCTAATCTAATCTACCCTCAGAGAAGACAATCTACATGACTGCAGCCGCGTTAGGTGGATGCTAGAACCTGTTTAGCAGAGATATGAGATCTTTTTATTATTTTGCTTTGGTTTGACATATTGGGACTGTAAAAATGGTTAGGTTTGTTTTCAGAATGGATACCTGTAATTTGGATAAAGTAATGAATGGGCTGATATCTGATGGTTAGATCTTATTAAAACAATAAAGATTTTTCAAGTTCTTGGGAGGAAAATGGTTAAAGATTTTAGGATTAGAGATAGGAGATAATTGTGTTTTCTTTTTTGAATAGAAGTTAGATGGATGCACAACAGAAATTTACAAAGTAGAAGCAAGTATGTGAGATAAACTATTCCAGCATAGTTAACATTTAATTAAAGAAGAAATTATTAACATGCTTGGGCCTGAAACAGATCTTTAGCTGTAATAGTTGAGCGTGCCTGAAGGAGCCTCTGCCAGTACAGCTGTGAAATAGCTTCCTTACTGCAAGGTGAAAGCAAAGCTTCATTACCACAGACCATGTACTTCTTCACACAGTCTGGTTTGTATACTGAACAAACATACATGTGCATGCTCTCCTCGAGAAATGCTTGGCTTTTTTGCTGACAGACAGTTCTGTCAGCATTCTCTAATTTCCAGGGAATAATGATGTGCCATCAGAGAGCTCCTACTGTACCTATTCATAATACTACGAATTCATCTCAAAATCAGTCTCATGGAAGCCTGCTTCTCTGACAGGTTTCAGAAGTACAAGTGTTTCCCATGATCCTTTGAGCTTCCCAGGTACTGTGCTGTGAATATGTTATTAGCCTGTAACATTGCACAGCCAGGACATAATTGATTAAAATATAATTCAACAAACCATACTGAATTCATTGACCTGGTGAATCAGCAACACAGAACTACATGCTTAATGTACAATGAAAGTAGCTATAGATGGAGCTAAACAATTGCACAAACAATGGATCAAATCAAAGCTCTGCAACCCTGTCTAATAAAGTGATGGGGAACACTTAAATAAGTAATCAGAAAAGGAATATCCCCATCCTCAATGATATGGAAGCCCCGCTACTGAGTGATAAAGAAAGGCTGAAGCATATGATACCATCTTTAACCAAAGGTGGCCTTCTCCTGAGGTGCCTACCACCACAGAAGCCTGACTTGAATCGATGTAACTAATTCTACGTTATACCCACAAATGCTGAGCTCACTGAATACAGAAAAGACTATGGGCCTGGACAATATCCTAGCTGTAGTACCGAAAAAATATGCGCTTCAGATCTAGCTGTGATTCTGGCCAAGCTGTCCCATTTAGTGACAATAGTGGCACGTGCCTCATTATTGTCCAGTCCAAAGTAAGGTCAACTACCTGCTGAACAATTTGGACTCAATCGTTAACAATGTAATGGAGAGTGCTGCTAGCAGTATTCTCAAGCATCTTTAATCAGCTCAGATTAGATTCCATTGTGCCCAAGATTCATAACTTTAATTTAAATATGGAGAAAGGAGTTTAACTTCAGAATTGCAGTCAGACTTGCTTTACTCAACCTCAAAGTTGTATTTGACCATCAACAAGACTCCAACTGATGTCAGTTGGAAATAGAAAACTCTCCACAGCTTGGAGTCTAACCAGCACAAGGAAGATAGTTATGGTGGTTGTAAATCAATCATCTCAGGCCCAGGACATTGCTGTATAAGTTCCTCAGGGTGGTATCCAGGCCAAACTATCTGCTCCATCAATGACATTCCCTCCATCCTAAATTCAAATGGTGTTGGATGCTATTGATTGAACATTGTCTGATGAGTTGTAAGTGAAATTGAACAATGAAGTAATCCATGCTTGTTTGAACCACTAAGACCCGGACTATATCCAGGTTGTCAAATGGCAAGCGACATTTAGGTCAAAGAAGTACGGACAATGATTTTCTCCACCAAGGAAAAGTCTAACCATTGTCAATGGCACTGCCATCACTGATCCTTCTAACTTCCTGCATATCACCCTTTACCCAAAACATAACTGGGCCAGACGTACTGAGGCTACAAGAACATATCACATACTGGATATTTTCAGGTGAGTATGTCACCCCTAAACTTCCCAAGCCTGTCCATCATGTTCAATGAGCAAGTCAGGAGAGTAATGGCATGCTCCCTAATGGTCTGGATGGGTGCAACTCCAAAAACACTCAAGAAGCATGATACCATCCAGGACAAACCAACCTAATTGACTGACACCACCTCCACCATCCTCAACATTCGCTCCTTTCATCACTGAAGTACAATGGCAGCAGAGTGTAGAATCTACAAGATGACTGTAGCAACTTCTCAAGACTGTTTCAATAACTTTGCCAAGACCTCTGACCTCCAGCACCTATAAGGTCAAGGGCAGCAGGCATATGGCCACATTAGCACCTGCATTATTCCTCTCCAAGCCACACATTATCCTGACAAAGAACTGTATCACTGTTTCTTTATTGTCACTGGTTTAAAGTTTTGTAATAACAATAAGATAGTCCTGCTCAAGGGCAGTTGAGGAAAAGCAGCAAATGATTGACTCACCAGCAACATCCACATTTTAAGAATGAATACTTGAAAAGTCTTTCTGACATAAATGATCAGTACTGAAGGGAAAATAATTTTGTAAACATACCAGCATCAGTTAAAAATCGTACAGCACTTCTAGCACTGATGGTCAGTATTCTTTTTATTCCTGAATATATATTTTCTTGCTTTCCCTTATTAGAATCACAGGCCCATCAGTTTAACCTTGCTGACGTCCTGGACCCTAACCAGTTCTTGTAACAATACGAGTTGAAGTCAGGCAGTGGTTAATCTTTTTGCAAGGCACATTTTCAGAAATAAATTAATTGCATTGAACTTTTGCATACTTGAGAAGATATTTATTATCACTCACTTGTATTTGTTCTCTAAATGCGGGCATTTCTAGCAAAGCTGTCTTCATCGCCCATGCTGTCTTACCCTACTGGGACTCTACAAGGTTGATCATTTCAGAAAACGTGACAAATCAATCACAGAGTCTGAGACTGAAGGCACATGTGATGGAGTCCTGTAGTTCCTTTCCAAATTTCATGTCCATTTTTAACGCTTGCACATTTAAAAAAAATGATTTTCCACTATCTATTGTCCCCAGCATTTGCACATAGGATGCACCATTGGTAAGAAACAGTGTTCACACTGCTGATACAGAGCTCAGATCAAGTGCAAAAATAAATCTTGTGTCGCTGTAAGGTTTAGTAAGTAATTATTCAGGACACACACTTAGAGTTTCCCACACACGTAGAATTCTGGTACATGTTAACTGCTCCTCTGATACCACAATGAATCAAGGCGTCACCAGCATAACAATACAAACCCCACCCAAGGCTGATTGCTGATATTTGCTGAGTGATCTGATTCCATCCAGAGCAGCAGATGAAGCATTACAGTTCACCTCAACATGCTTGGGCAAGAGAGAGGAAATGTTAAACAGGCTCCTCACGATTTAGTTACTCCAACAGGAAAGTGAAATGTGTAGACGTTTGAGTGAGGGAGAGATCAAATGTGATCCTTCCTGTCGAGCAGCCTATTACTATTTAATGTCTAGGTTCACTTGGGTGAGGTGCCAGATAGCTAGAGGCTCCTTGGAAGCTTTCCACAATAACCATCAACACCTTCAGGAGAGAAAGGGAAAAGGTTGACAAAACAGTAATTTTTAAACAAGTGAATATTTCTGAAAGGATGCTTGGCTCCAGGAAATTCTGTCTGCAAAGCCCTATGTTTGGTAAAAGAGTAAATGCAAAATAATCATTCCTTGTAATAACTCCACAAGGTTATGAGATCTGTTTAGAAGGAAAAGGTGCTCCACTATTTGATCACATTCTTGAAGGACACCAACACACTTCTGAACACAGCCACCAGCAGTCTAATAGATTCCATGATCAATCCAGAATCATCTTGCTTAGCAAGCCAGCTCAGAAGCAAATGTAAAATGGATATTTGATACAATTGATATTAGATTGTTTCAAAGAAAGTGGAGATATGCAGCTAAATAATCGTTTTCAAAGAGCTGATGGCCCTTTAGTTCAAACTATAATGATCTAGGAATATTATAAAGTTCCTGAGAGGGTTACAAAATGATAGCAGATGGAACATCCTGTGAATGTACCCTGACATACATCTGCTGCATTCTGTCAACACCAATCATTATTAGATTAGTTCTGAAGTAAATTCACCTGTTCATTTAATATTGAAGTACTCTGTTAATTGAATGAATTATAGCTAAGTGCATACAGATGGGGAGCACTTGTTACATAATTACTTAAGGGACACTTATTGCCACTGATGATGATTGTAAAGTTAGGAGCTCCATGTTTGTAATGTTTCACTTTTTAACTAAATTAAAAACTGAGTAAGGATTGGCTCCCGGTCTTGTCCTTTGCTAACTGTCTGTTTAACATAAGGATCACAGTCAGGTTCTTATCTGCAGGTGTCCTGGTGACCCGCAAATGCAACAGTAGATAAGTGGAAAATCTTCTTGTTTTTTGAGGCATTAGCTTAATTAAAGAAAATAAAGGGATCATGAGCAAGGTAAATCTATCAAGTCAATTATCTAGAGTCATAGAGATGTACAGCACAGTGAACAGACCCTTCTGTTCAACTCATCTATGCTGCCCAGATATCCTAAATTAATCTAGTCCCATTCGTCAGTGTTTGGCCTGTATCCCTCTAAACCCTTCCTATTTATATCCCCTTCCAGGTGCCTTTTAAAATTGTAATTGTACCGGTCTCCACCACTTCCTCTGGTAGCACATTCCATACGCACATTACTCTTAGTGTCTAAAAGTTACCACTTAGGTCCCTTTTAAATCTTTCTCCTCTCACCTTAAACCTATTCCCTCAGGTTTTGGACTCACCTACCCTAGGGAAAATACCTTGTTTATTTACTCTATCCATGCCCCTCATGATTTTATAAACCTCTATAAGGCTACCCCTCAGCCTTTGATGTTCAAAATGTAGGGTATTATCTACTCATCATGATTATTTGATAAAAGTACTAAGGAATTTAAGGGCAGTGGAAAATGAAGAAAAATGTACTTTTAGACCTCTCTGGTTAAAATTACTTACTATATTGATGCAAGTACCATGTATATAGAGCTAGAAAATTCTTACAGAATCTTGTTCAATCAATCGAGTTAGAATTTTAGTGCAGGAGGCTCCTAGAGTTTCAAATAAAGTTTGTTGTCAACAAGGCAAAGAAAATATAATACAAAGCCTTCTCTAGATGTGGTTCATGTACATTGATATCAGTTGTTGTCAACAGTAATATTTTGTGACTGACAAATTTTTAATTCCTCTCTGGCCACAGGGGAAATGCTGGAGGATGGCTAATGTGTTTCCACTTTTTAAAAGGGTCAGTCAAGATGAACCAAGAAATTATAGACCAGTGAGTCTCACCTCAGTGGTAGGGAAACTACTGGAGAAATTTCTGAAGGAGTAAATTAATACCCACTTTGAAAAGCATGTGCTAATTAAGGATAGACAGCATGGCTTTGTCAGAGGGATATCGCGCCTAACAAACTGGTTTGAATTTTTTGAAAATGTGATCAAGTGTGTGGTTGAGGGAAGGTCAGTTGATGTAGTTTATATGGACTTCAGCAAAGCTTTAGACAAGGTCCCACATGGGACCTAATTGAGAAGGTTAAAGGTCATGGAATTGAGGGAAACTTAGTGAGGTGGATCAGAAGCTGGCTGAGTAATAGGCCAGGAAAGGTAGTGGTAGAAGGTTATTTGAGTGATGGGAGGCTGGTGCCTAGCAGTGTACCACAAGGATCAGTATTGGGACCCTTATTGTTTGTTATATACATAAATTATATAGAAGGAAATGTGCGGGGAAAGTTAAGCTGATGACACTAATATTGGTGGTGCGGTTAATAGCAAAAAAGATGGTTTTAGATTACAGGAAGACATAGATGGGTTGGTGTGATGGGAAGACCAGTTGGCAGTTGGTATTTAACCCGGATAAATTTGAGATGATACACTTTGAAAGAAGAAACAAGATGAGGGAGTATTTAATGAATGGCAGGACACTGCGTAGCTTAGAGGAACAGAGGGATCTGGGGGTAATTATTCACAGATCCCTGAAATTCGCAGAGCACATGAATAGGATAATTAAGAAGACATAACGGACACATTCTTTTATCAGTCATGGAATACAGAGTTCTACAGAGCATTGGTCAGACCACAAGTGGAGTATTGTGTGCAGATCAGGTCATCTTACTACAGGAAGGATGTGATAGCACTAGAGGGGGTGCAGAAGAGGTACACCACAATGTTGCCTGGCATGGAGGAATTGAGCTATAAGGAGACACTAGATAGGCTTGGATTGTGTTATTTAGAGCAGGGAAAAATGAGAGAGACTATGATTAAGGTGTATGAGATTATAAGGGGTATGGACAGGATGATTAGAGAGCAACTGTTTCTCTTAGTTCAAGGCTCAATCTCATGGGAGCACAGTTTTACAGTAAGTGGCAGGAGATTGAAAGGGACTTGGGAAAAAGCTTTTTTTCACTCAGCAGATGGTGGGAATCTGGAATGCACTGCCTGAGAAGGTAGTGGAAGCTAGAAACCTTACAACTTAAAAAAAAAGGATGAGGACTTCAAATATCATAATATAAAGGGTATGAGACAAGAGCAGGAACTTAGAATGAGCTCACTTCTAATGGTAGTTATGACAGTGCAGACTCATTCCGCATTGTACTTTTGCATCAAAGAAACTCAACATTGGACCAATACCAAATCAGGTGAAAATATGATTGAGAAATTGAATACAAACACCCAGCGCTTATTCTGGAAAGCAGTCTTTAGCTATGTTTAAATGTTACCTAATACCAAAATTGTTTACACAAAAACATAAATTGCTGGCAAAATTGCAGGTTTGGCAGCATCTATAGTAAGAAAGCAGAGTTAATGTCTCGAGTCCAGTAACTTTTCATCAGAATCCAGTAATTTTGGAGACTCTGGGAAGGTACAAAAATGCAACATAATACTAACTGGGAGGGGGGAACTACTGATGCATACAGGGCTCCCTCCAAAGGTTGTAATCTTCTTCTGGATACAGGTTTGCTCTCTGAGGTGGAAGGTTCATTTTCAGACATTTTGTCACCATACTAGGTAACATAATCAGTGAGCCTCTGGATGAAGCACTGGTGGGATGGCCCACTTTCTATTTAGGTTTCCTTGGGTTGGTGGCATCATTTCCTGTGGTGATGTTATTTCCTGTGGTGATGTCATTTCCTGTTCTTTTTCTCAAGGGGTGGTGAATGGGATCCAAGTCAATGTGTTTGTTGGTAAATTTCCGGTTGAAATGCCATGCTTCTAGAAATTCTCACACGTGTGTCTGTTTGTCTTGTCCTAGGATGGATGTGTCGTCCCAGTCGAAATGGTGTCCTTCCTCATCTGTTTGTAAATTTGCAAAATACCTTGCAAGAACTGTAACAAACACTACATTGGACAAACAGGCAGAAACTAGCCACCAGGATACATGAACAACAACTTGTCACAAAAATCTTCCATGCAGATGAGGAAAAACAACACTTCAACTGGGACAACACATCCATTCTAAGAAAAAACAAACAGAGGCATGCACTAGAATTCCTAGAAGCATGGCATTCCAATCGGAACTTTATCAACAAACACATTGACCTGGATTCCATTTACCACCCCATGAGAAAAAGAGCCAGAAATGACATCACCACAGGAAATGATGTCACTATCCCAAGGAAACCTAAACACATAAATAGAAAGCAGGCCATGCTACCAGTGCTTCATCCAGAGGCTCACTGATGATGTTGCCGAGTATGGTGACAAAACATCTGAAAATGAACCTTCCAGCTCAGCGAGCAAACCTACATCCAGAAACTCAACCTGAGCTCAAATCTTCTCAAAACCTGATAATCCTCTTCCTTTCTGCCCTTTCACTAACTTTGCTGGGGAAAAATGGCTTTCCCATTTCCCATTGTCCTGCATATTATTGGCATTGAAGGATTGGATTGCAAGCCTTAAATGCCCATTCATTGCTTACCTAAGGGTCTCAGTAAGCTTAAGGATGAGCAAGCTAGTGAGTACCCTGCCAACATAGCAACCACCCCTACCATGTTACTGGCATCAGGTCATGTGTGAGTGGGATGGCAGTGAGTTACCCATGCATCGTAATTTGCATGCCCAGCCCCTGCACTTCCAAAAACATGCCTAGCAGAGGACTGTAAAGCCCATTTATACAAATAAATGATCTGCGGATGAAGTTAAAAGCAATTTTAGAATAAAAGCTTCAAATAATAATAAGGTTAGTTTGTTTAACCAAACCACAGCATATAACACATGTCTCGGGCGGCACGGTGGCACAGTGGTTAGCACTGCTGCCTCACAGCGCCAGAGACCCGGGTTCAATCCCCACCTCAGGCGACTGACTGTGTGGAGTTTGCACGTTCTCCCCGTGGCTGCGTGGGTTTCCTCTGGGTGCTCTGGTTTCCTCCCACAATCCAAAGATGTGCAGGTCAGGTGAATTGGCCATGCTAAATTGCCCATAGTGTTAGATAAGGGATAAATGTAGGAGTATGGGTGGGTTGCGCTTCGGCGGGGCGGTGTGGACTTGTTGGGCCGAAGGGCCTGTTTCCACACTGTAAGTAATCTAATCTAAAAAAAAATGTAAATGCAATTAACAGTTGCCAAAGTCATGTGATTTGATGACTTAGTTCAGAATTTCATGTGATCAAATTTGAAGAAATAGTTTATAACACATGTCTCCTACCCCCACCCCCTACCAGTGCTGATACCTTCCTCCTCCAGTGTAACTCTGCCTCAGAGATTGAATGTGCTGCAGGTTATCCTGTCACACGAGGCAAGAGAAAGTGAGGTTTGCACAGAAATGAAGCATGCGTAAATTGAGTGGATTACAAGAAATACATTGGATATGGATTTAGTTCACCCTTTGCCTGGTTCAAAAGTAGTTTAAGCAGATGCAGCTCTTCAGTGGTTATGTTATAGAGGTCTGGCCACTGATGGGAAAAGTTGGTCTCCCTGTCATAGCATATTTAGCAGAATGTTTTACTGAGATAGGACGCATTGCAATGAGCGAGGACTGCTTCAATTTGACCATGCAAAAAGGCTTCCGGTCTCTCCTAGTGATGTTTCTGATGTTAGTGAAGGCAGAAAAATGGCGAAACATTCTTCCTTTGTAGACCAAAAAAGGAAGGAAATAAATTTTCACCACAAAGCAAAGAGATACATATTCCAAATATTAATCAGATTGTTTCGAAAGGGTTAAAAGAAATATTCAGTTTCAAAAAAATCGGTTACTTAAGCTTTCTTGACAGTAGCTCCTGCAGCAGTCTATGCCACTACTCCATTTTCTGATGAGGTGTGTACAGAGAGAGCTTGGGGATGTGAATTGTCATTTAAACACAAGCTGCCATTGTAGGGCTGATACATTGGATTATTAGTGAATTTTTTTGAATAATTGCTGTTACACTCTGTGACCCGGCTCACTGTAAGCCTCTAATCTTTGGATTATTAATGACTGTCGGGATACATACTTTGCATATCTGTCTTCTTCATGTTTTTCTTGCTTCTGATTCTTCACCTGAGGCACTTCATTCATGCAATGTTAGCAATCATTTTTATTTTTGCCCAGGGCACCTTAGACCTCAGCGGTACAAGAACGAGTATTTACATGAAGTCTACATGTGGTACTGCAGCTAGAGAGTAATAAGGCAGCACAGAACACAATGGAGGAGAATCACCTTCCATTCGGAATTTCGAGGTAAGTATACCCATGAATTTGATCATAGGGAAGGTGTCATTAGCATTCCTATATGACAATGTATTTCCCAGTGTTGAGTATGGGCCATGTAATGATAAACGAGATGATCCTATGTAGGTCTAACACCCTGACAATTGGAAATAGCTCACCTGACAAACGAAACAACAAGCTGCAGATGCTGGAAATCAGAAACAAAAACATAGTGTGTGTGTGTAAATGTTACAAAATACTATCTTGCCCAGAGAATGCACTGTCTATATTTGTCCAATGATTTATCGAAACTGCTCTCCACAAATGTGTTAGCAGCTCTCCTGGACCTGAAATTTGTAATAAAAATCAGTGGCTTATGATAACACTTTCAACCTTCTTCAGCTCTATGGCCCTCCACTTAGCATTGTTCCCAAGAGCTGATTGGGAAATGGGCGTCACAATAACTAAAATCAATCAGAGATGAAAGAATCCAAAAGAAAGATTCTCTTGGTGAAAGAATCCAAAAGACATAAATTGTAACAGGTAATAAAAAGAGGAATGGGGCCAATTCAGAACTAAAACAGGATTTACCCTTGAAACAAAGGGCATTGAAAAGGCGTGAGGTTAGTACTTTGTATCCATTATTTTTATCAAATAAAAATATGCTGCCAAAGTCATTGGGGGGAGAAAAAGAGGCAGTTGAGATATTAGATGGCCTAAGAACAGATAAAAAGATGTTAGCAGATCGTTTCAGAGGGGTTAAAAGAAATATTCAGTTTAAAAAAACAGTGGCTCAGTGGTTAGCACTGCTGCCTCTCAGTGCCAGGGACCTGGGTTTGATTCCAGCTTTGGGTTGTCTGTGTGGAGTTTGCACATTCTCCCTGTGTCTGGGTGCTTTGGTTTCCTCCCACAATCCAAAGATGTGCAGGTTAGGTGAATTGGCCATGCCACATTGCCCATAGTGTTCAAGGATGTGTGGGTTAACTGCATTAGTCAGGGGTAAATATAGAGTAGTTGGTTAGGGGAATGGACCTGGTTAGGTTACTCTTCGAAGGATGGTGTGGACATGTTGAGCCAAATGGTCTGTTTCCACACTGTAGGGATTCCATGATTCTGGAAAAGCTGATTGTACTTAAAGTTGGTACATCATTAGAGTGTAGTGATTGTAATGAGGCCAGCCAGGTGGACCTCAGAATATGAGTTTGTTGATTGGGGCTGTTCATCTGGTCCAATCAGGGAGCCCTGGCTGACAGATAACAAGAGGAGTGTGTGAGATTCTGATACTCTGTGTGCTGACTCTGATGTGCGAGACTAAGGGACTTTCCACATGTAAATAAATGGTGACTTGGTGAGGAAAGACTGACCTCTGAAGAGTAATTTCATTAACAATGAGAGTGAAGCACGTTCCTGAAGAAACTCTCTAGCAATGGTCATCTTTGTGTTGGGGTCAACATTTCTTGCATTATTCCATTATTTGGGAAGTTTGACCCTGCCGTCAAAGACTGGGAACAGTATATGGAAAATAATGCATTATTTTTTCTGGTAAAATTATATTGGGGCAGATGAAAAACAACAAGTAATTCTTCTGACAGCTTGTGGACCCGTCGTTTTTTTTCCTATTAAAAGCCTTACTTTCCATGAGGCACCAGATACTAAAACCTTTCAAGAGTTGACAGATTTAATTAAGGAATATTACAAGCCTTCACTAATTCTGAGATGCTATTGTTTTTTACTTAGCAATTTGAGATTCAGGGGAATTCATGTCAGGATTTTTGACTCGATTGAGATGACTAGCACAGGCATGAGAGTTTGATTTAACCCTTACTGGAATGGTTCAAGACTGTTTGCTATATGGGATTAATGGTGTAACCATGTAAATGCTACTAGCTGAAGCCCAACTGGACTTCAAACAGCCACTTCAACTAGCTATTTCATCGAAAAATGTGGTAAGTGGAGCATATGGGTTGCAGGGTTTTCTGATGGAAGTGGATACCTTTGGCAGTCCAACTGAGCTTCGGGAACACCACTCGAGTGTAAACAATTGCATAGCCTCAGTCAGGACATATCCTGAACAGCGGGACTCTAGGTCAGCCCATAATAAAACCACGAAACAAAGCCAAGCCTCAGACAAATGGTTAAAACATTCTTCAGAATCTCGGCCAGCAAGCCATTGTAGTTGCTGTTGATATGTGGCCTCAGACAGTGCAGGAGTCCCACTAGACCTAAACTAAACAAGAGAACTCATTGGCAGGAATCCCAGGAGAGTGCACACCCTGAAATGTTCACCTGCAGCTACTTTGGAATACTTAAATTGCTTAGCAATATCCAAATCACAACCAATCAAAATAAACGTCTGGTTCAACGGTCATCTGGTTCTACTGGAGGTTGATATCAGCACGTTCATATCAGTGATTGAAGTTTTTAACAAAATTCCAATTCTTCAGTTTGCAGAAGACCTTGGCTAGACTGAGAACCTACACCGGAGAAGCTTTACACATCAAGGGTACAACTTTGGTTCCAATCTCTTATGAAAAGCAATTAGGTCAATTACGACTGATTATATTAAAAGATTGGGCCGAATCTTGATGGGGCGAAATTGGTTGAGAGAGATTCACCTTGATTGGCTGAACATTTTCTGATTATAAAATGGCTGCCTCAGTACAATCCCAATGAAATACTCAGAGCTCATCCAGGAAGGACAAGGGACAATCAGGAGAGCCAAGGTTATCTTGCACATTGACCAGGAAGCAATTCCACAATTCTGCAAGGCCTCACCCAGTCTTCTGCAGAAGCCAATAGGCTGGAAAGTTAAGGAATTATTAAACCACTCCAAATTTGAGACAGGTTGGTTTGCCTTTGTGGGGATTTTTAACAAATGGCAAATCACCCTTCGCAGCTGGATAAATACCCAATCCCTCGGATAGAGGATTTATTCACAAAGGTGGACATGAGCCACATATTCTTGCAATTGTGGTTAGATGAGGATTCCCAGAAGTATGCTCCAACAAGGTTTGCACCAATATACAAGACTGTCATTTGGGGTATCAACAGCAGATGATGAAAAACATATTACAAGATCTACACCAGGTCGCTACCTATTTAGATGATGTGTTAATAAAAGGGAAGACTGAAAAGGAGCACAGAGAGAACTTGGACATGGTCCTTTAATGTTTCTCCCAAGCAGGAATGCACTTAGAAGAGAAAAATGTGTGTTCCAGGCAGCCCAAGTAACCTACTTAGGCTACAGAGTCGACGATACTAGGTTACACCTGTTGGATGAAAAAGTGAGGGAGATCAAAGGTGATCCGGCTCCCACATCTGTACTGGAGCTTAGGTCTTTCCTTGCATTGGTGAATTACTATGGAAAGCTCATACATTACCTGGCGTCCCTCATCACACCTTTGCATTAACTCATAAAAAAGGATTAACCTTAGAAATGGTTGCATAGCCAAAGCTTTCAGAGAAGTGAAGAAATAGTTATCATCCTCTAAGGTGTTGATCCCAAGCGAGATCTAGTGCTGATGAAGGATACTTCCCAATACAGCACTGGGGTGGAATTAGCTGGCCTAATGGAGAGGAATACCTAATAACATATACATCTAGGACTTTGGGTAATGCGGAGCGTAAATACAGGCCATTACAGAAAGAAGGATGGTCGATCATATTTGGAGTCAGGAAGTTCCACCAATACCTTTATGGATGAAAATTTGCAATAGTAGCAGACTACAAACCTCCATGAGGCCTGCATAAAGAGTACAGGCCTTTATGTACCACCCAGTGCCACCCATACCTTCAGGCCAAATACAGCGGTGAGCTATAATATTAAGAAAGTACAATTACAAGTTGGAATACCATTCAGGAGGCCAAGTAGCAGATACATTGGTGGTACCATCAATGGGCGAGTTTGAAATGATTTTAAATATTCTGGACACACTTCCAGTTATAGCTGACAATATCAGACTTTGGGCACAGAAAGATCCGGTCCTGTCAAAACTGAAGCAGCTGGTGGCAATGGAAGAAAGCCAAAGGCCATCACAATCAGAATTGAAACCCTTTTTGACTGGAGAGTCCAGGTTACAGTAGAGGATGACACATTATTATGGGGAGCAACAACAATTGTCCCAAGCAAAGGGTGTAGTGACCCTAGGATGACCCCAGGATCATCCAGGGGTTTCTAAAATGAAGATGTTGGTGAGTAGTTATGTCTGGTAGCCAGGATTGGATTCAGACATAACTGCATTGATGGGGCAGTGCCCAGAATGCCAACAAGGACAGAAATTACCAACAGCAGCTCCCCCACATCCGTGAGAATGGCCACGTAAACCTTGGACTCAGTTACTTGTTCACTATGTGGGTGCTTTCATGAGTTCCACGCTCTTTCGTCATTGTGGACTCCTGTTCAAGGTGATTGGATGTGCATGCAGTTAATTCGTCAAACACAGGGACAACAATCGAAAAACTGCATGCATCTTTTTCAATACACAGACTCCTGGAAGTATTGGTCACATTATTTACCAGCAGGGAATTTGGGGATTTCCTAAAATTGAATGGAATTCAACGTATCAGTGCAGCACCTGGCAGAAAGAGCAATCCAAACTTAGAAAGCAGGCTTGAAGAAACAGCCTACTGCCTCACTAAATACCAAATTGTCACGCTTCTTTGATTATCAGACCACTCCACAAGCTACTACAGGGATCACTAGTTGTCTACCTGTTTGTCCTATCTAGTCTTTTGTGCAGTCTCATGCTAACTTCTCTACCTGATATTAAAAAAAGTCTCAGAACCGACAACCAGAATCCTCTGACCACTTGGATTTATGACAGCGCCTAAACCGACAGCCATGCTCAGACAACAACTCACTGGAATAAGAGACCTAATACCCATCATGTGCTGAACAAATGTGGTGCACCAGATTCCACACAGAGACTGGACCAAACAGACTTATGCCCGAAACGTCGATTCTCCTGTTCCCTGGATGCTGCCTGACCTGCTGCGCTTTTCCAGCAACACATTTTCAGCCCAGGACCAACAGCAGACAACTAGCAATCCGTATTCATGAATATCAACTAGCCACTCAATGCCACAACCAGCTTTTCCTAGTTTCTGACACACAAATGCCAAGGACCACAGATTAGACTGGAACAACACAACAATAATGGGACAAACCAAACAGAGGACAGCCAGAGAATTCCTAGAAGCTTGGCACTCATCCATGGACTCCATCGATAAACACATTGACCTAGACCCAATATACCGATCACTGCAACGAACAATTGGAACCTGAAACCAGAAGCTGCAGGACCGAAATCAAATCAATTGCAACCAACACAGCACAACAGCATTTCACAGGAGGCTCCACAGCACTGAGCATGTTCCTAGAAAGGGAACAAACATCTACCAAACCAACTTGTCAGCTTGGCGAACGTACCCACAACAACTGCAAAAAAACAAGTGTCACAGATTCTGACACCCTAGGTGCTGATTCTGATGAGGCTATGCCAGAGTCAAGGACTTTCCGTGTGTAAATGAAGAGTGTTTTGGTGATGGCATATCGGCCTCTGTAGAGTTATTTCGGGAGCAGGATAAAATACATCCAAGGAAATTAAGACTGTAAATTGTGCAGTCACATGCCATGATCTTCTAATCCTTCTTAGAGATAAATGGAAGGAGGGTGGAGCTGGAGTGTGGGGTAGCTGAGAGTGTGATAGATGGATGGAGGTGGGGGTAATGGTGATAGGTCAGAGGGAAGGGTGGAGCAGATAGATGGGAAGGAAGATGGACAGGTGCGACAGGTCATGAGGGCGGTCTGAGCTAGAAGTTTGGAACTGGGGTAAGGTGGGGGAGGGGAAATGAGGAAACTGGTGAAATCCACATTGATGCCCTAGGGTTGGAAGGCCCCAAAGCTGAAGATGAGGCATTCTTCCTCCAGGCGTTGGGTGGTAAGGGAGTGGCGATGGAGGAGGTCCAGGACCTGCATCTCCTCGGCAGAGTGGGAGGGGGAGTTGAAGTGTTCGGTCACGGGGCAGTGGGGTTGGTTAGTGTGGGTGGCCCGGAGGCATTCTTCCTCCAGGCGTTGGGTGGTAAGGGAGTGGCGATGGTGGAGGTCCAGGACCTGCATCTCCTCAGCAGAGTGGGAGGGGGAGTTGAAGTGTTCGGTCACGGGGCAGTGGGGTTGGTTAGTGTGGGTGGCCCGGATATGCTCTGTGAGTAGGTGACCAGTCTCCCCAATGTAGAAGAGACTGCATCGGGAGCAACAGGTACAGTAAATGACATGTGTGGAAGTGCAGGTGTAGGTTTGATGCATGTGAAATGCTCCTTGGCGGCCTTGGACAGAGGTGAGGCATAGGTTTTGCATTTCCTGCTGTGGCAGGTGTAGGTGGCAGGAGGGGAGGCTCCTGGACCATTTCAGACACCTCCCCTCCCTTCCTGGACTTCTCCATCTCCATCAGCAGTGACTGACTCAACACTGACATTTTCTACAAACTCACCGACTCCCACAGCTACATGGATTACACCTCCTCCCACCCTGTCTCGACGGACCCCACTTACCAATGATATATTTCCCGCCCCACCCTATCCACTTTCCATCAAGACCGTTCCCTCTGTGACTCCCTCGTCAGGTCCATGCCCCCCAACAGGCCACCCTCCCCTCCTGGCACCTTACCCAGCCACTCATAGGAATTGCAAAACTTGTGCCCGGCCCTCCTCCCTCACCTCCATCCAAACCCCCAAAGGAGCCTTCCACATCCATCAAAGTTTCATCTGCACTTCCACACATGTCATTTACTGTATCTGTTGCTCCCAATGCCGTCTCCTTTACATTGGGGAGACAGAATGTCAGTTCGCAGAGTACTTCAGAGAACATTTCCTGGACACCCGCACTAACCAACCCCACTGCCCCGTGGCCGAACACTTCAATTGCCCTTCTCACTCCGCCGAGGACATGTAGGTCCTGGGCCTCCTTCACCGCCATTCCCTTACCACCCGATGCCTGGAGGAAGAACGCCTCATCTTCCACCTTGGGACCCTCCGACCCCATGGTATCAATGTAGATTTCACCAGTTTCCTCATTTCCTCTCCACCCACCTTATCCCAGTTCCAACCTTCCAGCTCAGCACTGTCCTCATGACCTGTCCTACCTGTCCATCTTCCTTCCCACCCTCTCCACTCCATCCTCCCCTTTGACCTATCACCATTATTCCCACCTCCATCCACCTATCGCACTCTCAGCTACCTTCCCTCCAGCCCCACCCCCCCTCCCATTTATCTCTCCACCTCGAGGCTCCCAGCCTCATTCCTGATGAAGGGCTTTTGCCCAAAACATCTATCTTCCTGCTCCTGGGATGCTGCCTGACCTGCTACGCTTTTCCAGCACCACACTCTCAACTGGTAAATTTTAATGCAGAGAAGTGTGATTTGATGCGTTTAAGCAAGAAGGACAAAGATGGGCAATAAACTCTAAATGGTGTGATTCTAAAGGGCATGAAGTGGTAGAGGAACCTGGAGGTAAATGTGAATAAATCATTGAGGATGACAAGGCAGATTGGAAACTTATTAGTAAGATATACAAGTCCTCAGGCTTTATAGATTAAAACTTTAGGTTCAAAATTAAGGACGTTATGCTAAACATTGGTTTAGCCTCAATTGGAGTATTATGTCCAGTTCTGGTCACCATGCTTTTGGAAGGATGTAAACGCATTAGAAAGGGTGCAGAAAATATTTGTGAGAATTATTTTAGTTGCATGGATCGATTGGAGAAGTTGAAGCTGTTTTGCTTATAGAAGAGAAAGTTGGCAGGATATTTGATAGAAATGTTCAAAATTGAATAGAGTCGAGAGTGTGATGCTGGAAAACACAGCAGGTCAGGCAGCATCCAAGGAGCAGGAGAATTGGTATTTCAGGCATAAACCCTTCATCAGTAATGAGTAGCATAATGAAGAGGTATCCTGATGAAGAGTGTATGCCCGAAACGTCGATTCATTCTTGATGAAGGGCTTATATCTGAAACGTCAATTCTCCTGCTTATCAGGAGAAACTATTTCCACTGGCAGGAAGGTCAACAGCCAGAGGATGTGGATTCAACAGAATTGTGAAAATTGGATTTGGTCCACAGACAATAAGCCATTATGATCTAGAACAAGGGAACTGATTGGGTGGTGAAAGCAAAGTAATTACAACTGCTAGACGTAGTTGTACAATAACATGAAGGGCGAAAATGATTGAATTTATAGTGAGAATGTGGGACTATTTAGAAAGTTCGATCAAAGAACCAATATCACCAGTAGTTTGGGCCAAATCAGGGGAAATGGTGGGATGGGGGAATGTAACAAGTGGCAGGGGTAGAGTATCAACTGGGTGAGAGGTAGTGGGCGTGTCATATAGATAAGGGGTAAATAGCAAATAAGTGGGCGAAGGCTTGAGGTAGGCCGAAGGGGTTGTTATGGAGAGGGAGTTGAGTTGGGACAGGTTGGGAAATAACTTTGTTGGGTTGGAGTGAGGATCATCCAGTGTCCATAGGGTATGGGATTCAGGAATCTAATCGGGGGATGATGCCAGGTCAAGGGAGATTGGTTTGGTTCCAGGATAGTCAAGTGTCCTGGGGTTTGGCTGGAGTCAGGTTGGGTCAGGCTCAGGGGAAATGGTAAATGCAAGGTTACAGGGATAGGGTAGGGGCTGGGCCTGGCTGGGATGCTCTTTAGATGCCCTTGGGTACTCTAGAAGTGAGGATCATCCGGTGTCCATAGGGTATGGGATTCAGGAATCTAATCAGGGGATGATGCCAGGTCAAGGGAGATTGGTTTGGTTCCAGGATAGTCAAGTGTCCTGGGGTTTGGGTGGAGTCAGGTTGGGTCAGGCTCAGGGGAAATGGTAAATGCAAGGTTACAGGGATAGGGTAGGGGCTGGGCCTGGCTGGGATGCTCTTTAGATGCCCTTGGGTACTCTAGAGTAATTGGGTTAGTACCGTATCCATGGATGTCATTTCAATACTTAGAATGGAGCTAGGACATGTTTATAATTTCTTTAACATTGCTTGGCTAAATATAAAAGTACAACAGCTGAAGCCATCTGAGGTTTCTCTTGGGGGTTGGTTCAGAGAATTTTCGACTCCAGGTAATTGCTCTCAGAAGTTTCAACTTCCCAGGCAATCCCTTCGGAGTCAACTGCTTCTTCACCGTTCCAAAGATTGAGGTCATTATTTCTACTAGGAGAAAGTGAGGACTGCAGATGCTGGAGTCGCTTTTCCAGCAACACATTTTTAAAAGTCATTATTTCTGCTGCTCTTTGAGATGCAACTCTCTCCTTTTAATAAGCTTGATGAAATAGTTGCTTGAGGTTTGGGTAATTTATTTGGATAATAAGAACATGTTGGGGTGCAAATGGTCCTGCTCGATTGGAGCTCCGCATTAGGTATTAAACTTTAAACGCTATCTTTGAAGTGTTCCTCAGAGGGCAGAACTCTTAACTGAGTCACAAGGTTAGATTAAAATTCCACTAGTTACTCACCACCTCACTACCCGATGACTGCCCACCATCTCCAAGGCACAAATTAAGATTGTGATGGAATATTCCCCATTTCTTGTGAGTGCAGCTCCTACAACACATGAGGAGCTCAGCAACATCCAGCACAAAGCAATTCACTTTTCAGCACCAAATCCATCACACTAAGCAATCACTTTGTCCACCACCACACAGTGACCACGGTACCATATGCAAGATACAGTACAACAACTCACCAAGTCTCCTTCAATAGTAGCTGTTTCCTTTCCTAAAAGTTGATGGGTGAGGTGAACCAATTCAAGGAGGTGATTCATCACCAGCTTCCCTGTGCCAGTTGGGGATAGAATCACAGAATCCATTTAACTTATCAAATCCACATTGACCCTCTGAAGAGCATCCCACCCAGACCTACCTCATCCCAGAAATCCCCACAGCCAATCCACTTAAACTGCATGTTTTTGGACTGTAAGAGGAAATCAGAGCACACCCACAGGGGGCATGTGCAAACTCCACACAGACAATCATCCAAAGCTGGAATTGAACCTAAGTCCTTGACACTATGAAGCAGCAGTGCTAACCATTGAGTCATCATGTCAGATAGGAGGCAAGCATTGATTTTTGCCAGGAATGCCCATATCTCAGAAAGATTTTTTTTATATATAAAAGTTCTCCCTGCATGGTCAGATGTAAAGACATCTGATGACTCTGTTTAAAAGAAGGGCAGGGGAGTTAGCCTTGGTTTCCCGGGCAATATTTATCCTTCTAACAACATCACAAAGCCAGATTATCTGATAATTAACATATTGCTGATTTTGGAATTTCTGTCATGTTAGTCAATAATGGTCTAATGATCAATTGTTCCTCAAGAGTTGATTAACTCGGTGGGTTGGTTTATTTGAAACAGTGAAGTGCATTACAAGCTATGAAGCAGACAGTACAGCATATCAACTGATTTCAGTGTGTGCAGCCTACAAATCGATAGCAGACTAACTGCTAGCCCGAGTTGTAATATTGTTTATATACACCATATAGAGTCCTCAAAAATATACTCTCTTTAAAATGTACATGTATAGCATCCAACACTTTTCCAGAAGAATTTTGAATTATTTATAATATCAACTAAGCATATGAGTCTGTATAATGTTTGGTAAAGTATTGATATGTTCCAATATCATGATGAAAACTTTGTCTGGAGGTGCAGTTGAGTACCACAGTCATCAGATATATTGTCGATTATTTTTCTTTGTGTTGTCATTTTTTTTATTTTATGGATGTGATTGCTATTCCAGCATTGTTATTCTGACACAGCCTAGCCACTTTTTGTTCCAAATTAGCCACAGACTGGTGTTATTTATAAAGACGTTTTGAGTGGTTCAAATATGTTTCACATTTACTCTTTCATTCCTGAAGGATCATTACTGGCCTTTATTTCTGATAACATTATCTCATGAGTGAGACAGTTTGCAGCTCCTTGTTATGTATAGTATCTTTCTCCATCTGTTTCTGCAGATCTGTCACTTTCTCCAGCATTGCTTTGAGCTCAAGCCAATGTTTCTGTAGCTGTTCCTGCTGAGTCTGATCTGGTTTACATGCAAGTACTTCCATATCTTCCTGTAAACCAGCAATCTTTTTAAATTAATTTGATGATATGGACTGTGTAGTTTTTCCTATTTCTTCCCTTAGCTCTGCATTCAACTTAGTGAGCTAGACAAAGATATCCTCCAAAGTTTTCAGAATTTCAGATATGGTATTCTCAAGTTTGGATATGTCCTGATCTAATAGTTCAGCCTTTTCCTCAATCTGATCTAATTGTTCAGCTTTTTTCTCACAATCATTCTTTTTTTTTCTCCTTACAACAGAAAGCTGAGATTTTAGCTAAACCTAATTTAGAAGAAAATCAAATACTTTATCCTTCTTTCATAATCAGTTCTGCAAGTATTTCTTGAAATGACTGCTGAAGTTTTTGCAGTGTCTGTGGTTTTTGATTGATTTCATGGATTATGATAATTGCTAGGCCACATCTTACTGACATATCTACAATTGCCGGTTCAGAAATATTAACCAACATACCGCTTGCTACCAACACACATTTCTCCTTCTAACATTTCGTGCATGTAAGTACTTTAAAATTTATTAGGCAGTGTATATTGCCATTTGCCACTCTGTCAATCTTAGCTAATCAGGTTTCTGAGGATAGATAAAATAAAACAAAGAACTGCGGATTTTGAAAATCTAATACGATAACAGAAATTGCTGGAAAAACTCAGCAAGTCTGACCGAAATGTCGTCGGATGATGTGGTTTATGCGAAGGTTGGTGGGGTGGAAGATGAGCACCAGGGGGTTCTGTCCTTGTTACGGTTGGAGGAGTGGGGTTTGAGGGCGGAGGGGCGGGATATGGACGAGATGCATTGGAAGGCATCTTTAACCATGTGGGAAGGGAAATTGCAGACTCTAAAGAAGGAGGCCATATGGTGTGTTCCGTGGTGGAACTGGTCCTCCTGGGAGCAGATACGGCAGAGGCGGAGGAATTGGGAATATGGGATGACATTTTTGCAGGAGGTAGGGTGGGAAGAAGTGTAATTCAGGTAGCTCTGAGAGTCAGTGGGTTTGTAAAAAATGTCAGTGTCAAGTCGGTCGTCATTAATGGAGATGGAGAGGTCCAGGAAGGGGAGAGAGGCGTCAGAGATGGTCCAGGTGAATTTAAGGTTGGGCTGGAATGTGTTGGTGAAGTTGATGAATTGCTCAACCTCCTCGTGGGAGCACGAGGTGGCTCCAATGCAGTCATCAATGTAGCGGAGGAAGAGGTGGGGAGTGGTGCCGGTGTAATTACGGAAGATCAACTGCTCTACGTAGCCAACAAAGAGACAGGCATAGCTGGGGCCCATACGTGTGCCCATGGCTACCCCTTTGGTCTGGAGGAAGTGGGAGGATTCAAAGGAGAAATTGTTAAGGGTGAGGACCAGTTCGGCCAAATGAATGAGAGTGTCGGTGGAAGGGTACTGTTGGGGACGTCGAGAGAGGAAGAAACAGAAGGCTTGGAGGCCCTGTTCATGGTGGAAGAGTCTTGGGAAAAGTTGATAAGCAGAGTGATCTGAGAGTTCAGATCAATTGTACCCTGAAGATTGATGCATAGGAGGATAGAGTGGTCAAGAAGGCATATGGTATGCTTGCCTTCATCGGACAGGGTATTGAGTATAAGAACTGGCAGGTCATGTTAAAATTGTACTAGACATTGGTTTGACCGTATTTAGAATACTGTGTACAGTTCTGGTCGCCACATTACCAAAAGGATGTGGACGCTTTGGAGAGCGTACAGAGAAGGTTTACGAGGATATTGCCTGGTATGGAAGGTGCTAGCTATGAAGAGAGGTTGAGTAGGTTAGGTTTGTTTTCATTAGAATAAAGGAAATTGAAGGGGTACCTGATTGAGGGTATGAAGGATATAGACAGGGTAGATAGTGATAAGCTCTTTCCCAGGGTGAGGGATTTAATAACGAGAGGTCACGCTTTCAAGGTAAGAGGTGAAAAGTTTAAGGGAGATACACATGGCAAGTACTTTACACAGAGGGTGGTGGGTGCCTGGAATGTGTTGCCAGCAGAGGCAGTGGAGGCAGGCACAGTAGATTTAAGATGTGTCTGGACAGATGCATGAGTAAGTAGGGAGCAGAGGGATACAGATGCTTAGGAAGTGGGCAACAGGATTATGCAGTGGATTTAGATCAGCTCAGGCTTGGAGGGCCGATGGGCCTGTTCCTGGGCTGTAAATTTTCTTTGTTCTTTGTTCTTTGAGAGTTTAGCTTCTTCAGATTTATGCACTGGGACTCGCAAATCCCTCTTTGGTGCAGCTCTCTGCAGTATTTTCCCCATTTAAATAATAATTAACTCATCTATTCTTCCCGCAAAAGTCTATAATCTTACATTTTCCTACATTATAATCCATCTGCCAAATGTTTGCCCATTCACTTACCCTGTCAATATTCTATCTGTAAACTTCTTGTGTCTCCCTCATTGTTTATTCTCCCAGCTATTTCTGTGTCATCTGCAAACTTGGCACTTCCATTGTCCAAGTCATTAATCATCAGTAATTGCAGCCCCAGCAGTGTTTCCTGTGGCACTTCACTAGTTACAGATTGCCATCCTGAAAATGCTCCTTTCATCCCAACTGTCTCTTACCTGTTCATTATCCAATCCTCTTTCTATACTAATATTCTACTTCAAACATCATTGGCTCTTATTAAGTAACCTTATGAGTGGTAGCTTATTAAATACCTTTTGGAAACACAATATATTACATCTTTTGGTTCCCCTTTATGTACCCTGCTTACTACTTTCTCTTTTATCACACTGTGCTTCCTCTGCTTGATTATAGCATGTATTTGTAAATGTCATACTTTATAATAGGAACTAATATTTTCCCATTGACTGTTGTTCAGCAAACTGTCTATAGCTACTTGTTTCTCGCCTCATTCCCTTTGGAATAAGGGTGCTACGTTATGAATTTTCCTAAAATCTGGGATGTTTTAGAATCACTGAATTCCTGGAAGTTTGCCACCAGTGTATCCACTTTCCATACAACCACTTCCTTGAAAGTCCTAGGATGTGAACCATCAGGATCATCAGCCTTTATCATATTAATTTCCCCTGTACTTTTTCTCTAGTAATAGTTATATGTTTCCTCCACACTTTAGTGCCATGGTTACTTCATATTTTTTGGAATGCTACTAGAGTTCTCTAACATGGAAACTGATGTAAGTACTTGTCCAACTCTTCTGCTATTTCATAGTTCCCATTATTATTTCCCCTGCCTTTTTCTGTAAGGGCCTAGAAAAGGGTCCTGGAAGCAAGTTCAAACAGACAGAAGCAGTTTGAGAAAAGATAGTTTTAACAGAGAAGCTGCTATTCTTAACAGTCCAAGCAGAAAAGTCTCAGCAAAACATTGAATTACGAAGAAATATGTTAGAAGTAAAAGGCTGTGGAGGTAGCAGAGAGGAAGACAGCTTACAAAGCAGTTGGAGACGTGAGTTTAGGGAAACCATGTTAAGGAATTAGTGAGATGAGTGTTTAGCTTGTTTATGGGTCTCAGAGACAGACATTAACTGTGGAAAATAACATTGAGTGTTTGATAAAAGTTTCCAAATGCTGAAATCAATTATAGTCATATAAAGAGCTTTAGAATGGATTTAGACGTGTCCTGGATGTCTGTATGGTTATAATTGGTGTAAAGAGGCTGGACCTTTCCTTCTGGTATTTGTAATGAATATGTTTCAAATAACTCTTGTGTATTATAATATGGTTCATGCTTTCTTTTTTGTGTAATAGATTTTTGTATTCCTTAGTCAAAAATATAGACTGACAATGGACATTGTGAATATGTTCAGTGATGCACCACCATGATAAACAAAAAGAAAAATGTGAAAATGATGATCTACCAAGCCAGGTCTCACTCTGGGGTCTGACTTATCCATATTACCATCAACTGGGATCATAACAATCAATTTGAAAGATTAACATTGAATTAGTTTTCCAATACAGTCCTTATTTTGTGGGGATCTTTTAGCTCTTCATCCATTGATCCTGACATGTTCAGTCTTTGTAGACTTTTGGTTCCAATTGGGAGCAAATCTTTATTTACATCAGGGATACTGAAACTTAAATTCCACAACACTAACTGTATGGAGTTTGCACATTCTCTCCGTGTCTGCGTAGGTTTCCTCTGGGTGCTCTGGTTTCCTCCCACAGTCCAAAAAATGTGCAGGTTAGGTGAATTGGCCAAGCTAAATTGCCCATAGTGTTAGAAGCAGGGGTAAATGTAGGGGAATGGGTCTGGGTGGGTTGCGCTTCGGCGGGTCGGTGTGGACTTGTTGGGCCGAAGGGTCTGTCTCCACACTGTAAGTAATCTAATCGAATCTAAAAAACCTTGAATTCTATGTCTCAGTTTAAATTGAAAAGAAATGTGTGGGCATTCTGATGATAGTTCAGTAATCTTCCATTTCTAGCTATTAGCGTGGGACATGCTCTACTGACTTGCTGAACTCAGTTCATCAAATTGATCTCTCAATAGGGATTTATCTGTTAACCAGCAAACTGTGTTTTCAACATTCTCTGACAATACAACAAAGATATTGCAAGTTGTTTCATGCATTTTGGCAGGATTTAAGGCTGTTTCACCTAAGGGTGAACATACTGACTGTTTAAACTAATGCTCATCTTCAGCATAATGTTTTCCACAACTTATCCATCATGTTACATGCATGTTAACTTTCTAATGATCAATAACTTATTAGAAGTTGATTTATAAAAGTTCATTCATGGTGTGTGTGTGTGTGTGTGTGTGTCTGTCTGTCTGTCTGTCTGTCTGTCACTGGCTGCAACAGCTTTTATTCCCCATCCCTAAATACCCTTGAACTGAGGTGATTTCAGAGTCTAAATATATAGCCAAAAAAGAACCCACTCTCCTCACTATCGTAGATTTACTGCAAGATTACACTTAAAAACTATGCACTTAGCTTCTCCTGTGCTGTGAGCTCACCCACACAGGTTCCACCAAGGTCAGCTATGAATGTCGCTGCTTGTTAATTTTTCTTAGATGCATCCGATGTCTGGATATACTTGAACTCAAACAGCAAAGGCAGTAACTGTGCAGATTCACTGCTGTGTCAGACAGCAGTGTAGGTTTTTTCCTTCATTTGAATCACTGACCGTGTCTCTAACTTTGTCTCTCTTCTTCCTTTTTAAAGTGCCGTTGTTTTGATCTTTTTCCCCCAAAGATCCAAAACAATGCAACAGTTTAGAAAGCAGTAATTACTGTACCTGAAATTCAAGGAAATCCCCTCTAACACCTAAAATACCTCAAAAAAGGAACAGCTCTTACAGCCACAACTTTTTTCATCCTATGGTGAACCAGTTTATGACAATTCACAGTGGTTACATGGTTGCTATTTGATTAGCTTTTGATTAAATTTAAATTTTGCCATTGCCATGGTGGGGATTTGAGTTCATATTGATATCATCAAGAAATGAAGGCACAGCCTTTAGTCCAACTCATTCACACTGACCAGGTATCCTAATGTGAGATTGCCAGCTCATCAAAGATGATTGCTTCACGCTACCACAATATTAGTGTCTGATCTAGCATTTCTTGCTGAGCAATAGAGCCAACAGTGTTATCCCAGGCTCCTTAAGGATGCTTCTGATCTTTCTCCCCACCTTTTATCTTAAACCTCAATAGTCTTGGGGAGGTGATGGCTTGTTGTATTGTCACTAGACTATTAATGCTGTGACCCAGGTAATGTTCTGCAGCCAAAGCACAAATCTTACCATGGCAGATGGAAGTTAAACCCATTGTTTTTTTAAATTGGAATTAAAAGTCTAATGGAGACCATGAAACCATTATTATTGTCAGGAGAAATCCATCTGGTTCACTAATGCCCTTTAGAGAAGGAAGTCTGTCATCTTACATGTGACCCCAGACCCACAGCAATGCGGCAGACTCTTCATCGTCCAATGGGCAGCTAGAGATGGGCAATAAATACTGAGCTATCTGGAGATGCCCCCATCTTATGAATGAAAAGGAAAAGCTTATCAATCATGACTTAAAGCTGATGCTCCCTTCCAAATGCCAGCAACTGTCTCCCAATCTCCCTCGGTTATCATCAATATCCTCTGGCTGATGGTATCCTCTGCATATTTCTCTTGCTAGTCAAGCTACGTATTTGGCTAGTTGCCAGGTAGAAGGCAGCCCTATGACATTCTTTTGGAGCTTTGCAAACAACATGTGCAGAACCTCTTTGTACCACTTCTCCAAGCTACTCGGCTCCTCTGCATCCTCTCTGCTTCCCCTGAGTTCCAGCAGCGTCATTTCAATGGGCTTGCTATAAAATCTTGCTCCTTACAAAATGTTGGGGTTGGTGGCCTCTGTTGTTGAGGTTATTGCAGACTGTACACTTTACAGACTCTACCATTTCGTCAAGTAAAATCTCTGTAATTAAGCAGACGAGAAAAATAAATGCAATTTTTATACCATACAGTTTGTACATATTGTACAAACAGTCCAATTAAATGAATAGTTGAATGGGGAATTTGTTTTTATTATAGCCCTAATGTAATTGTGTCATAATAACATTTTCTTTTAAATTTGCACTGGCTATGAGTGCACTCCATTATTAATTGAATGGTAAAACAATCATTCTGCCCTGTGGGAATCATTGTTCTGGTATGAGCCTCCTCTGTGGAGTAAGCACCGAGAGCCAGTTAAGATGGACAGTTAAGCAGCATATTAATAATCAGCCATCTCCCCTGGATATACTCAAGAAATCTTGCATTTACATTTAAAGCTTAATTAGGAAACCCCTGGCCCCTGAAAAGTTAGTTCCATTTAAATGAACCCTTTATACAGTTTAATCATAAGTATTGCATAGTTAATTTGCCAAGATCTGTTTTTATACTTGGATGAGAAATTTGATACAAAGGAAGCTCACTACAATTTCATGGCTAAATCAGAACTTCAACAGGTACCACATTTATCAAGATATCCTGAATAATACATTGAAAATCAATTCATATGTAACACTGTTGTATTTATACTTGTTAATTTAAACTATGACTGATTTTGTGGACAACATTCATTGCAGTTTACAATAAATCGCAGCTAATGTAATGCCTTGACAGTTTACAGCAGAGTCTTTAGAATTCCTTCCCTGTACATCTGTGAATCCAGTAATGAGGCACAGTGCACACTGCAGAGTCCTGACAGCTTGCAGTGGAGGCAGGGGAAACAGCACACCGCTTATTCTTCATTCAAGGCATGCAACACAGTTAGTATCAGAATATTGTTCTCTGAATCAGTCATTTTTTGATCTAAGTGTAGATTTATAATTCGGGTCTGGAATAATAGAATACAAAATCCAAACCTAAGCTTGAAAAGTCCCATGCTTATGCAGTTAACCTTAGCTTGTTCTGTTATTTCAATCAATGGCAGGTTTCACCCAGATCTAACTATATGTTCTGGAAATCAATGACATGAGAGTAATTTTAATTTAACTTGTCAGGCATGAATCGAGTGATTTCAATGAAGATTAAAACCTGATGCTGGGTCAGAGCAGTGTTGCACCCGATCTCATTGGTTTCCCAAAGGGTGAGATAGGTTAAAACCAACCTCTAAATTTTTTCTAAATTGGTTTGGCAAAGGTTTTTCTTGAAATTCTGCCTAGAAAGCACTCAGTTGTCAGTTGCAAAGGAAGTCAACAAGGGTGAGACACCCTTAAACCTAGGATTCTGCTCTTTTACATTGTGCAGGGACTTCTAGGGATGGGCTTGCATCTAGATCAGGGCCCAGGTATGTAACTGAAGAACAAGACTCCTGTCTAGTTACCTGCGAAGTCCATTGCTAAATTCAACAAGGTACCAACAAGGCTCAGACTGAGCTCCTGCAGTTCCGTGCAGGACAATGGGCAGTAAGTCTCCATCACCGACAGGGATTCATTGCAATCTCTCTCACTCCAAAACAGGTGGCATACTGATGTTGAAGGTCTTCCCCAAATATACTTCATCTAGTCCTCTTTGGTTGGCCCTGATACCTTTCACAATCTAATTGTGTCCATGACCTTCAGAGCTGCCTTTCTGGTTCAGTGTATATCCAGAACAGAAATAAATGTACAAACGCAAACCACAGAGCAAGGCTTGCATTCCTCCAGCTCAAAACTTTAAAGTAGGTAGCCACCTGAAGGCAGAGAGGCATCTTTCTTCCTCACCTTCCCCTAAGATATGTGTCCCTACAAGTTTTTTGACTGTTATTTTAATGCTGTAGCAACTGGAAGACCTCAAAGCAAACAGTCTATTGTGGATCCCTCAGTGTAAAAAGTATTTCTGCCCTAGGCTTCACAATAAAGGTTCCATGGGAGAGGGATCAGATCTTAACTGGGGACTGAGGAGGGGGTAATGTGGATCAGATGGAATTCAACCATAAGGAAGTTTTGCCAAGCACTGGTCAAACCACAGCTGGAATACTATGAACTGTTTTGAGTCTTTTTTTATCTATAGAAAGATACAAGAGTTTTGGAGACAGTCCATAGAATGTTTACTAGGCTGACACCAGATAAGGCGAAGTTGTCTTACAAGGAGAGGTTAAGTAGATTGGGCCTGTAATCCTTGGAATATAGAAGAAAGAGAGGTGACCTTGACAGAGTAGATGCAGAAAGGGTGGTTCCCCTTGATGGAGATGCTAGGACCAAAGGGCATAGTCTCAGAATACAGGGGTCACACATTTAAGGCATAGATGAGAGGAATTTCTTCTCTCAGAGAGTAGGGAATCTGCAGAATACTTCATCACATAAGGCTGCTGAGGTCACACTGTTAAGTATATTCAAGATTGTTAGAGACAGATTTTTAACTCTCCAGTTGTAGGAGTCATACTTGGCACATAGGAAGATGATCAGAGTTGTTGGAGGTCAGTCATCTCATCTCCAGGACAATCTTGCAGGACTTTGTCAGGTTAGTGTCCTTGGCCCAACCATCTTCAGCTACTTCACTATTGACCTTCCCACCATCATAAACTCAGAAGTGGGGATGTTCGCTGATGATCGCACAATATTCAGCACCATTCACAACTCATCAGATACTAAAGCAGTCCATTTTCAAATGCAACATGATCTGGGCAATATCCAGGCTTGGGCTGACAAGTGGCAAGTACCATTCACGCCACACAAATGTCAGGCTATGACCATCACCAATAAAAAATCATCTAACCACTGTCCCTTGACATTCAATAGTGTTACCATCACTGAATCCCCCACAACCAACATACTGACAACTATCATTGACTAGAAGCTCAACTGGACTCACCACATCATCACATTAGCTAGAAGAGTAGTCAGAAGCTAGGAATACTATGGCGAGTAACTCACCTCCTGACTTTCCAAAGCCTGTCCACCATCTACAACACACAAGTCAGGAGTGTGATGGAATACTCTCTGCCTGCCGGGATGAGTGCAGTCCCAACCACACTCAAGAAGCCTGACACGATCCAGGACAAAACAGCCTTCTTGGTTGACACTGCATCCACAAGCATCCACTCCCTCAACTACCGATGCTCAGAAGCAGCAGTATGTTTTGTCTACAAGATGCCTGCTGAAATTCACCAAAGATCCTCAGATAACACTTTCCAAACCCATGACCACTTCCATATAGAAGTAGAAGGACAGCAGATATTTGGGAACACCACCAGCATTAAGTTGCCCTCCAAGCCTCTTACCACCCTGACTTGGAAATATATCGCTGTTCCTTCACTGTCGCTGGGTCAAAATCCTGGTATTCCCTCCCTAATAGCATTATGGGTCAATGGTGGACTGCAGCAGTTCAGGGATTATGGGGAAAAGGCAGGAAAATAGCATTGCAGATTATGAGTTCAACATGATCTCATTGAAAGGCAGAGTGAACTTGATGGGCCAAATGGCCTATTTCTGCTCATACGTCCTATGGTTTTACAGTCTAATGTCCTGAACCTGGAAACACCTGTGAGTTTAAATTGTTTCTTGAGGATAAGCTGTGTTCCATTGGCTCACTGCATAGCGACAAGTAGAAGAGGGAAATCCGAGCTCTCTGATCCAATATGAAGAGAACTGGGTTCTATTTACTGAAATTATACTCATACAAAAGTAAAGCAACAATGCTGTTTTGTTGCTTTATTATGAGCAGTGAACAGAAGCTGGAAGGTCTGTTCAAAACTGCTTTCACCTCTGAAGACAATGGCTCTTTAATGTCTGTATTTTTCTATGCAGTGTCATGTTTAAGAATTATTAATCCAGTTGCTGTACATCGTTCTGCAAACTGGCAATTTTTAGTCTGCCTCTGGTCAATAGTCTTATCCAAGTATAATACTTCTTCAGAAATTGGTTCAGCATTGTTTAGCAGTCAATGTCATATATGTTAAGTAGTGAACTGAAATGCTTCAGGCAGATCCAACCAGAGGATGCAGATTAGTTTTATAAACCAAAATATCTGAACTCCTGAATACAGTTACATAACCCACACAGAGCTATCAAATGAACATTTATGAAAATGAATACCTCCTATTTTTATGTAGCAATGTTCTACAACCACAATTACACGGAAATGTGAAAACGTGTGAAAACACATATCCAACTTGTGCACAGCAAAGTCTGTAAACAGCTTTAATATAATGACCACATAGATGGTCTATTTTGTGATTTGGTTATCAGATGAATATTGATCAGGGTATTGGGGAGATCTTCTCTTCTTTTCTTCAAAATACAGCCACGACATCCTTTGAATTCAACCAAGAGATCAAACAGGAACTCAGTTTGAAATGTCATCAGAAAGTTAGATCCTTTGACAATATAACAATAACTGGAACACAGAATATGTAGTTGCCCATATAAGAGAGATGACGAGAAATTTCTTCCCTCAGAATAATGAATTTGTGCAATTATTTAATGCAGATAATTATTGAGATTGGGTTATAAGTATATTCAAAGCTGATCTAGACAGATTTTTAACTAGTAAGGTATCTTGGGTAGTTGGGAAATGGAGTTGAGGGTTATCCGATCAGCCACAATTTCATTAATTGGCAGAGCTGACTCAATGGGCTGAGGGAGTCTGCTATTGTTCTTATGTCTTATTGCCTTATGGTCTTGTTTCAAAATGCACTGAAGTGTCAGCCCTTTACAGATATTGGCTCATTCACTTGCTCCACCATCTACATGATGATTTCCATCATCGACATTTTTTTGTGGGCCCCACACATTGAGAGTAAGTTAGTGCAATGATTAAAGCCAAGAATAAAGTAAGTTCACACAAGGGATATGTGTGACCATCAATATTGATACGTCTTTTACCTCCAGCATGTTATCTTAATCTGATGCAGTTGTGTTTATGTTATCTCCTGTATCATACGAGCCTAGATAGAGGTAACATCGTATTGAAAGATCCAAGAGACAGTTATTACAGCTCACCAATATATACAGATATTATATTCACCGACATATACATATCTCAGCTAACGCTATTGCATCAGCATGTCATGCTTCAAGTGGCTTGAGTTAAGACGTCTGAGATGGTTATACTCTTGAGTTATCATATGCTCTGATGTTTGCTGATATCACGAGAAGGTAGAATGACATAGTAACTGAGACATAACACAACGCAGCAGCATGCAAACAGATTCTAACGTCCTTAAAAGCTTTGACACCACATTTATGCATTGGCATATCACTGTGCTTTGTTGTGTAAATAAGTTTCAGGACTAGACAAACAGATGCAGAAAATGTAGAGGTAGCTTTGACACACTTAACACTGTTCGAGAATCCATTAACCAAGGGTGAATGAAACCTGGATTGACTTAAAAGAACATAAGTAACTTGCATCTACAAAGCACTTTCCACAACCTCGGAATATCAGAATGGATTTTATGGCCAATAATATTTTTATTTTAAAAATTTGGACACTATTTTATCATAGAATGTGGAGGAGTTGATGTTCAAACAGTGAGTTCACAGAGACCGAAATGAGGTACATAAACAGATTTACGTTTAGAAACGCTGGTTGAGGAATAAATATTGATCAGAACACTGGAGGCACAGATCAGCAATCTATTTGCTTTTTGCTCCTCCTACCATTTTGTCAATAGTGTAAAAATCATCATTTTCCAATTCTCTTCGATTCCATAGGAGAGTCCTATTGAACTTGTAACTTTAAGTAAAAAGCAAGGATTGCAGATGCTGGCGAGTCAGTTGAAAAATGTGACACTGGAAATGCACAGCTGGTCAGGCAGCATCCGAGGAGCAGGAGAGTCGGCATTTCAGGCATAAGTCTTTGACTTATGTTGACTGTCCTGCTCCTCAGATGTTGCCTGACCTGCTGTGCTTTTCCAGCGTCACACTTTTCAACTTGAAACCTTAACACTATTCCTTTCTTCACAGATGCTGCCAGAATCATGAGATTCTCCAACACTTTCACTTTTTCTTTCACATCTCCAATATCTGCACTGCTTTGGTTTCATTCGTCTAGAAAAATAATCTGTCTCACACAGATTGAGCTGACAGAATAGATAAATGTGACCCAAACATGGGAGGAGAGAAATATTTCTTTGCCCAGATGAGGTTGCCAACATAAATAGGAGCCAAATGGCAGTGGTTTTAAATGCTGTGTTGGGAAATTTAATGACTTCTCTTCAATGTCAGCTTAATAAATTTCTGAAAAGTGAAGACACCGGGAATGTTGGCAAGCGTTCTTTATGTGCACATGACTGCTTCTTTGATACAATGTGCTTTGTTGCTGTTATAAACATTTTCATGACATTACCTATTAAATACTGTGAGGAGAAATTAAGAAACATGCATTGGTTTTTAATCTGCTTTTCAACCCTAAGAGGAAAAACGCTTCATCTGACATTATAGAGAAACTAATATTACATTTTTGGACATTACCCTTGTGCGTTTGTAGTATTACTCATTAACATTTTAATTGATTAAGCCCTGCCCAAAGACTAACTGATTTAACAACTCTTTGCGTAACTGGCCATTCCCATATACAGGATGGCATATCATAGAATCTCTACAGTCTGGAAGCAGGTTATTCAGCCCATCAGGTCCACACTGACCCCCCAAAGAGCATCCCACCCAGATATACTCTCCTATCCAATTCCTATATCCCTACATTTCCCGAATTTACACATCCCTGGACATAGTGGGCAATTTAGAATGGTTAATCCACCTAAACTGCATATCTATAGACTGTGTAAGGAAACCCAGGCACCCAAAGGAAGAGCATATAGACACATGGAGAATGTACAAACTCCACACAGGCAGTTGCCTGAGTGTGGAATCGAACCTGGGTCCCTGGTGCTGTGAGACAGCAATACTGACCACTGAGCCACCAACCCAGGTAACATACAGCAAAGCATGATTTTGTTTTATCATCCTTTGGTCAGATTATCATTTAGCTAGGTATGTGTCAGTAAACAGAAACTGCTGGACAAACCCAGTAGGTCTGGCAGCATCTGTGGAGAGAAGTTAAAGTTAACATTTTGGGTCCAGTGACCCTTCTGAACAAATCCTTTAGAAATAGTCCTTTCTATTGGAAAATAGTCCAGGCAAACAATTCTTATGAATTCAAAGGTTAAAGATGCTCCAAAAAGTGCTTAGATATATTTAGAATGCCTTGCAATATAAAACTTCGATGTTTACTGCCTGGTGAGTGCCAAATCTGTATTGGCAATTTCAGGCTGGACAAGTGGAGATACAAGAGTTTGGGTCCATACTCATAAATGGCAGTATACAGTCGTTTTAAAAGAAGCAAGTAAAGGGTAAAGAGATTTGTTAGACTTCTGTACTCCTCTTTTTCTCTTCCAGAACTTACGAAGAGAAATATTCCCTCTGAAGCATCCCACTGCCTCTCTACTTTCATATCGGTTTTATAAAAAGCAGACTTAACAATCGCAGATAAAACTGCAGTGCAGATTTATGTATTGTTAAAGAGACCCTTAACAGTTCCCTTAATTTATCTTTCACAATGAGAAGTAGCCAGCAACATATCTTTTGCAACAGAAATTCAGCTGAAAGGAATGGACTTCCTGAGCAATATCGATTTTGTGGAGGCTATCAGGAACTGCTTAATCTTCCCATTTAGACTACTGGAAAGAATCTTCATTTTTAAAATAATGTTCAATTTGTTTGTGACTGTTAGACACGGTTTCTGGGCTGAGGTTTGAACTCTGGCTGGACATATTCCTGAAAAGTCCAATAAATCAACTCCCACCTCTAACCAACCTAATTCGTCACTTCATATAATCATCTGTCTCATGTACCACCTTCCACACCAGGTGAAAAATCTCCAAACTCTTCATTAGTTGACTGAGCCATTTTTACCTATCATTCAAACAGCCTTTTTTCACTACATTTCCAATGCTTTTATAATTAATGAACTAATTTGTTCAATAAAAGACAAAAAAATATATTTTTAACGCTCCAGTGATATTTTTCTTGAGTTCCTTAAAATAATCGCCAGCACATTGTTACTTTATTCCTGGAGACTTCAAGACATGCCTGGACAGTTAGCAAGCTTACTCTGTGTGAGACTCCAGTGTATAATGTGATTTTAGACTGCTTGCTCAAAGTGGGTCCCTTTGATCCTTTTGGTCATTGTCCTTTAGTGTCCTAAATTAGTTGATGGGCAGGCATTTGTGTATTGGTAATGTCACTGGACTAGTAATACAGAACCACAGGCTAATCCTCTAGGGACATGGGTTTGAATTCCACCATGGCAAATTTTAAAATAACAAAGCAGGCCTAACGATATTTATATAACAGTGGGTCAATTGCTGTAAAAACCCACCTAGTTCACAAATGTCTTTTAGGAAAGGAAATCTGTCGTCCTTATCTGATCTGATCTACATGTGATTCCAGATCAACAGCAATGTGGTTGACTCTTAACTATCCTCTGAAGTGATCACAGAGTCACAGAGTTATGCAGCAAAGAAACAGACCCTTAGGTCTAACTCATCAATGCCAACCAGATATCCTAAACTGATCTAGTACCATTTGCCAACATTTGAACCATGTCCCTCTAAAACCTTCCCACTTGTGTACCCATCTAGATGCCTTTCAAATGTTACAATTGTACTAGCCTCTACCACTTCCGCCAGCAGCTTGTTTCACACATACCACCCTCTATGAGAAAAAGTAGCCCCTCAAGTCCCTTTTAAATCTTTCTGCTCACACCTTAAATCTATGCCCTCTAGTTCTGGTCTCCCAAACCCCAGTGAAAAGACCTTGTCTATTTATCCTATCCATGCCCCTCATGGATTTATTAACTTCTAGAAGATCACCCCTCAGCCTCTTCCTATCACTCAAACCCTCCAATCATGGCAACATTATTGTATATATCTTCTGAACCCTTTCAATTTCAACAACAGCAGGGAGACCAGAAATGAATGCAGTATTCTAAAAGTGGCCTACCCAGTGTCCTGTCCAGCTGAAACATGACCTCCTAACTCTGATACTCAATGCACTGCCCAATAAAGGCAAGTGTAGCAATCACTTTTATCACCACCCTGCCAACCTGTGACTCCACTTTAAAGTACTATGTATCTGCACTTTTGGTCTCTTTGGCAACATGTCTCAGAAATTTACCATTAACTGTATAAGTCCTGCTGCTTCGCCTTACCAAAATGCAGCACCTCACATTTATCTAAATTAAACTCTGTCTGTCACTCCTCAATCCATTGGTCCATCTGATCAAGGTCCCATTGTACCCTCAGATAACTTACTTCACTATCCCACTACACCACCATTTTTGGTCAACTGCAAACTTACTCATCATTCCTCTTGTTTTCCCATCCAAATTGAAAAACAGTGATCCTATCAACCACTCAGATTAAAGGGCAATTAGGGGTGGGCTATAACTGCTGGCCCAGTCAATGATGCTTACATCTCACGAATGATTTTTTTATAGAAACTTTAACCTATAGTAATTTGGGTCAACTCTAAGAAAGACATTCCTGAAGAAGGGCTTATGCCCGAAACGTCGATTCTCCTGTTCCCTGGATGCTGCCTGACCTGCTGCGCTTTTCCAGCAACACATTTTCAGCTCTAAGAAAGACACTCCAAGTTTGCCACATTAAATGAACTTTCAATATTCCAGAAAGCCAATTAGTGAAAGCGAGAACTAGATCCAATCTTTCCACACTTGTATACTTTTAGAGAGCTACATATAACAAGTAAACTCAATAAATACATGTTCATTTACAGAAATTCAAGTGCATCGATGATTTATGTCCAGCACATACATACATTTATATAAAATTAATAAGCAATTAACAAATTTATTACATAATAAATATGAAAGCTTTGTTATGACTTCTTGCTTCAAGAAACCACATTCAGAAGAAACAGGAGTCAACAGTGATCATTGGACTTGAGATCCCTGTAAGTGAGTCTTTCAGGTAGTGCCCTAGTGGTATTATCGCTAGATATTAATTCAGAAATTCAGCTAAAGTTCTGGGAACCTGGGTTTGAGTCCCACCATGGCAGATAGTGAATTTGAATTCAATATTTATATTTTAAAAGAATATGGAATTAAGAATCTACTCAGCGAAGAAGGTTACCTCGGATTATCAGATGGGCCAATGGGCTGAGGAATGGCAGATGGAGTTTAATTTAGATAAATGCAAGGTGCTGCATTTTGGGAAAATAAATCTTAGTAGGACTTATGCACTTAATGGTAAGGTCCTAGGGAGTGTTGCTGAGCAAAGAGACTTTGGAGTGCAGGTTCATAGCTCCTTGAAAGTCGAGTTGCAGGTAGATAGGATAGTGAAGAAGGTGTTTGGTATGCTTTCCTTTATTGGTCAAAGTATTGAGTACAGGAGTTGGGAGGTCATGTTGCGAATGTACAGGACATTGGTTCGGCCACTGTTGCAATATTGCATGCAATTCTAGTCTCCTTCCTATCAGAAGGATTTTGTGAAACTTGAAAGGGTTCAGAAAAGATTCACAAGGATGTTGCGGAGACCTGAGGGCTTAAGTTAAGTCGAAAGCTGAGGGGTGACCTTATAGAGGTTTATAAAATCATGAGGGACATGGATAGGATAAATAGACAAGGTCTTTTCCCTGGGGTGCGGGAGTCCAGACCTAGAGGATATAGGTTTAAGGTGAGAGGGGAAAGATATAAAAGAAACCTAAGGGGCAACCTTTTCATGCAGAGGGTGGTGCATGTATGGAATAAGCTGCCAGATGAAATGGAAGTGCCAGAGGCAGGTACAATCGCAACATTTGAAAGGCATCTAGATGGGTATATGAATAGGAAGGGTTTGGAGGGATATGGGCCGGGTGTCGCAGGTGGGACTGGATTGGGTTGGGATATCTGGTCGGCATGGATGAGTTGGACCGAAGCTGTTTCTGTGTTGTACATCTCTTTGACTCTATGACTCTATGACCATGAAATCATTGCCAATTAACAGAAAACCTATCAGGTTCACAGATGTTCTTCAGAAAATCTGCCATATGTGACTCCTGACCCACAATAATGTGGTTCACTCTCAACTGTCCTCTGAAACTGCCTTGCAAGTCACTCCATTCAAAGGCAGCGAGGGACGGGTGATAAATGCTGGCTACATCCCTAGTGAATAAGTTTTAAAAAAACACTGGGGACACAGGAAATTGGCCTGTAGACTGTTATAACATATGGGCTAAATCAAATTGATCAAAGACACAATTTGGGTGATTGCAATCAGTCTTGGGCACTTCAGGAAGGAATTAATGAAAGGTTGGCCAGATTTTTAATGCATAGTCAGGTAGGTGATTCCCAAAGGATCACAGGTCCTGTTGCTGTGCCCGAGTTACATGCATCTCATGGTGTCATTTTTCAATGTAAATATCATATTTGGTTTGGAGATTTGCTCAGCACCTCCAACAGGCAGAAGGCACCTGCCCAATGGCAGCATTGAGGGCAGCCAGCAGTCAGCATGGGGACTGCCACTGCCTTGCCTTGCGGGAACAAGGCTTAAACAAACCTTTGGAAGGCAAGGTACTACAATCACGCTGGCTCTAGCTGGTCTCTCAGGTTGGAGTTTGGAGGAACTCCAAAGATGTTTCTTTGAGCCTTTCAGCAAACCCAACAGCTGTGCACAGATTTGGAAACGACAAATGTGAAACTGTCAATTCTGCATGGACAGGCACCTTAACAAGGTCCTTAAAAAAATGACAAGTTATTAATTGTCAGTCGATATGTTTCCTGCATCCTCCCACTGCCATAACTCTCCATCATCTCTTTGAAAGTACAAAACTGTCCACAGTACGTTGGAATCCCAAGTCAACCTCCAGGACCACAATTTTTAATTTCTGCCCACCTTGAGTTCCAACTCTGCCACCCTCCAAACTCAAGTCCGTTATTCCCTTTTCTCTCTCCACAGATGCTGTCAGACTGGCTGGGTGAGTGGGTCAAGTGTTATCTGTTTTAGCTTCAAGAATGATATATTGGCCTTAGAAGTGCATGCACTGCAGATTCACTACATTGATACAAATACCAACTCAATAGCTCATTGAATAAACGTTACTTACATCATCCTGAAGATGGAAGGATGAGGTTGAATTATTTGAGTTAAAAATCACACAACACCAGGTTATATCCAACAGGTTTATTTGGAAGCACTAGCTTTCGGAGCAATGCTCCTTCATCAGGTGTTTGTGCAGTATCCTCCACATCCTCCACAACCACCTGATGATGAAGCAGTGCTCTGAAAGCTAGTGCTTCCAAATAAACCTGTTGGACTATAACCTGGTGTTGTGTAATGTTTAACTTTGTACACCCCAGTCCAACACCGGCACCTCCAAATCAGAATTAGTTGAGGTGATTAAAATTAGAAAGTTATTGGGCAGGGTAGATACAGAGAAGTGAATTCCGCAAGTGAGGTGATCCAGGAAAAGGGAGACAAACTTAAAATCAGAGCTCATGAAATTAGACAAGAAATAATGAAAATTTGGGACAGACTCCCTCAAAAAATTATGATCAATTGGGTCAATTGACATTTTCTGAACTGGGATCAACAGTATTGTTTTGATAAAAGCATCAAAGAGCATAGATATAAGACCTATGAACAAATATACAGAACTTGATCTAATAAAATTGTGGATCAGGCTCACATATATGTATTAATTATCCCTGTAACTATGCTACAGCATTGTAATCGATTCCATAATGCATTTTGTTTTTATTTTTGGCTTTATGGATAGAGTATCACAAAGGCAAGATAATATCACTGTTCTGTATAAAGCCTGCTGTGCCAGGCATGCTTGTTAATGCTTTTGACAACTGTATGTGCAGATTGGAGACAAAATTGGAATGCCATTGCAATTTAAACTTTTATTGTAGCTGGTGCAAAGATGCATAATTTATTATTGTTGAGAACTTGGGTTATAAGCTGGAGGATGTTTGCTTTTCATATGAGCTGTCTTTGTTAAAAGTTGGAAGTCATTTTGAACATTGAGATCAACCAGCATTTTGAGAAATTAACGTCATTTCAGCTAAGTGACCAGCAAACTATCTGGGGTGATAGTTGCTAAAGTGCTTACTGATTTGAGTTTAATGACCAAGACACAGAGAGAGGAGAGGGGGCCAGAAGCAGATTCCTGCAGAGGGAAGAGGCTACAACAGCAGAGTTACTGTAGTTAGCTCTCTTCATGCAGCTAGAGTTGAGGACAAGCTCGAAGAAGAAAGATCCAGAAGCTGAAAACAGTGGGGATGTTGGAGAGGAAGACACTGTACAACGCTGTTAAAGACATGTGTTTAGGATATCCATGCTAACTAATATGTCAGCTAAGTTTGCAGTCTGTTTGAAGAACCACAGGGAGAGACATAAACTGAAGAAAATAATCGAGTGAATGCACAAAGATTTTGCTGCAAGGAAACCAATTAGTCGTGTCAGCTGAACAAGAAGCTTTAGTGTGAAGACGGGGGTGAGTCTAACCTGAGGGTTGAATGTCTGTTTGGGTACTGCTCAGGGTAAAAAGGATGATTCTGTCTGTCGATCAAGCTAGGTTTCACTTTGTGATCAAACTTGTCCAACTGGCCGTCACTGTATCGTCTCTTCAAGTGTACCAGTGTTAATAACCAAGAAAGTAAAGAATTTAGCTCACTGTGCTTTTTAATTTCAATTTCATGCAAGGATAAAGCATTGATTCCAAATTATGTTCTGCATTGTTTATATCTGACTGAATTTAAATTAACAACTCTATATAAATGAGGCTATTGTTTCAGGCGCCAATTTTCTGTGGTTTGACTCTGAACAAGAAGCAGAGCCAAATTTTATGAATGATGTAGGTCAAAGGTTTACATCAGCAGGGCTAATGAGCCAGTGCCAGATAAGAGATCTTGCCCAGGACATTGGGTGGGAGGAAGCATGATGTGGCAAGATATAACACTTGGGTCTGCTACTGTGTATTAAAGGAGCTTTGTTGCCTTTATGCTGTTCCAGCACCTGATCTGATCTATATGTCAGGGCTGGTAAAATCATAATCCTGCCAGGAAATTCAAAAAAATTGCTCTTCCAGTTAACAGGAAAAATTGTAAAGAAAAAATGCATGTCGACAGAAAATAATATTGTCAGCTATGGGTCAGTTGATAGCACATTAACTTCATTCATATGGTTCTGAATTCAAGACCTGCTTTGGCACAGAGATTAGGACTGACATCCTGGTATAGTATTAGATTAGATTAGATTAGATTACTTACAGTGTGGAAACAGGCCCTTCAGCCCAACAAGTCCACACCGACCCGCCGAAGCGTAACCCACCCATTCCCGTACATTTACCCCTTTACCTAACACTACAGGCAATTTAGCATGGCCAATTCACCTGACCTGCACATCTTTGGACTGTGGGAGGAAACCGGAGCACCCGGAGGAAACCCACGCAGACACTGGGAGAATGTGCAAACTCCACACAGTCAGTCGCCTGAGTCGGGAATTGAACCCGGGTCTCTGGCGCTGTGAGGCAGCAGTGCTAACCACCGTGCCACCGTGCCGCCCACTTTTTTTTCCCTTTTTTTTTGTTTTTTTTTCAAAGGAAACCAGATCCCAATTTTTTTGAACAATGATGTTTGATTGTTCATCAATCTCACTTTTCCAACTATATGCTTTTCTTGCCACTGATGCACCTTCTGGCACACCTCATCCTCCCTTCCGACTTGTTCCTTACCCTCCGACTTCCCTTGCATTGCCCATTCTGATGCTACATACCCTTCCACTGATCATCTCCCTTCACACTTCTCGCACTGTATTTCACACCACTTCCCCTGACCCTCCCTTTCCCTTTTTGCTCTCACACTAGATGCTGGAATCTGCTGATTTATGTGCTACTATTGGTCATCAGTGAATGATGAGTTTGTAATGATCAATGTCCAATAGCAATAGACAATAGGATATTTGCCACTGTGTGATGCACGGTGAACAGGATAGTTTTGTTCACTGTTGGTACAGACTGGAGCTTTTTCCTGTCCTTCTGTCACAATGTTTAACCAAACAGCCTCATCACCGGCGGCACAGTAGCACAGTGGTTAGCACTGCTGCTTCACAGCGCTAGAGACCCGGGTTCAATTCCCGCTTCAGGCGACTCTCTGTGTGGAGTTTGCACGTTCTCCCCGTGTCTGCGTGGGTTTCCTCCAGGTGCTCCGGTTTCCTCCCACAATACAAAAATGTGCAGGTCAGGTGAATTGGCCATGCTAAATTGCCCGTAGTGTTAGGTGAAGGGGTAAATGTAGAGGAATGGGTCTGGATGAGTTGCGGGTCGGTGTGGACTTGTTGGGCCGAAGGGCCTGTTTCCACACTGTAAGTAATCTAATCTAATCACCAACAGGATAAACAACTTCTGACAGAATCGTAAGACTATGTATCAATTTTCTTTTGAATATTGCGAGGACATTGTTCTAACAAACAGCGTTCTTGTCTTTTGCTCTTTCTTCTTTCAACTGATCTTACCGTGTAATTTGAGCTGAGATCAGAGTGACTTCCCTTTCAATCAAAGCAGGGGCCGAGTTGTGAGGTAGGGATTGGTGAACACAGGTAGAGGGTACGACCTGGTTGATTGAAGGAAGGAATGAATCCGGTTGGTAGCTCGAAGGAAGGGTCGGTAGGTGGAATGGAAGGGAGAGGGGAGGAGTTGGAAATCGAGTTGGGGGATGGGAAGGGAGGTTATTTGAAATTGGATAACTCAATGTTCTCACAATGTGCCTACTCGGATGGGCCCTAGCTACGTCTGCCTCTTTGTAGGCTACGTCGAATAGTCCCTCTTTAGACCTGCACAGGCAGTGTGCCCAAACTCTTCCACCATTACATCAATGACTGCATCGGTGCAGCATCCTCCACCCAGACTGAACTGGTGCAGTTCACCCACAACTTCCACCCCGCCGTCAAATTTACTTGGTCTGTCTCAAACACCTCCCTCCCCTTTCCTGACCTCTTCGTTTCCATCTCCAGAGACAGTCTGCAGATGGATATTTACTATAAACCCACAAACTGCCATAATTACCCATACTACACCTCCTCCCATCCAGTATCCTGCAAGAATTCCATCCCATTTTCCCAATTCCTCCGACTCCATTGCTTCTGCTCGGACGAGGAGACATTCCACTCCCAAGCATACCAGATGTCTACCTTATTTGAACAACGTGCTTTTCCCCCCTCTGCCATCCAGACAGCCCTCTACCACACCTTTTCCATTCCCTGCTCCACTGCTCTAAACAGCCCCCCCAAATGCAAGAAAGACAGGGTCCCCTTTGTCCTCACCTACCACACCACCAGTCTCAGGATTCAAGATACCATACTTCAACACTTCCCCAACTCCAACTAGACCCCACCACCAAGAACATCTTCCCCTTCCCACCCTTCTCTGCCTTCCACAATTATCGCTCCCTTTGTCAATCCTTGGTTCACACCACTCTCCCCACCAAACCCCCAGGTACCTTCCTCTGAAACCTGAAAACATGCAAAATCTGTCGGCACACCACCTCCCTGACCTCCATCCAGGGCCCCAAATTGTCCTTTCAGGTGAGACAGGTTCACCTGCCTCTCGTCCAACCTAGTTTACTGCATCAGGTACTCCCGGTGTGGTTTTCTTTACATCGGGAAGACCAAACGTAAACTTAGGGAACGTTTCACCGAGCATCACAGCCAGGTCTGCAGGGGCTGACTGGACCTACCAGTCACCGCCCATTTCAATTCCCCTTCCCACTCCCTTTCCAACGTGACCATCCTCAGCCTCCTCCATTGCCACAGCAAATCAGACTGCAAATTAGAGGAACAACACTTCATCTCAAGCCTAGGCAGCCTACAGCCTGGAGGACTCAACATTGAGTTCTCCAATTTCAAATAACCTCCTTTCCCATTCCTTGACTTCCTTTCCAGCCCCTTCCCCTCCCCTCCATTCCTCTGATTGACCAACCAGGTCGTACCCTCTACCTGTGTTCATCACTCCTCCTCTCTCCCCACCCAAAACCCTCCAAACATTACCCCCTACCCCGACCCCCAGTCCTGAAAAAGGGTTATACCTGAAAGGTTGACTAGTCCCCCTCCTGATGCTGCCTGGCTTGCTGTGTCCTTCCATCCTCCTGTTTCACCTGTTTTGTAGCAAGAATAAAATTGAGGCCTTATCACCCTGCTCAGGGTTATGTTTAATTAACCAAAATATTACTTTAATGAAAAGCAGGAGAACTGGTTTCTTTCTGTTTACTCCATTAATATACTAGTACACTTTAAAAAGTACACCTTTGGCTATAAAGCATCCACTGGTCAGGAGCAGCACTACAAAAAGCAAGGTGTTCTGTTTATTAAAATCTAGACAGTGTCAATTTCCAACATGACAGTCAGCCACATCCTGGTGACTGGAGCTCACCACTTGCTCCGCTGGACCTCCATTATGGTGACCAGGCACCAACATCTCAAAGTGTCTTCCATGGGCAGCAACCACGCATACCCTTGTCTACAGAGATTGGCATCAGGAACCTACCGGCCTCCCAATGACACACCTCTGATCACCCCGGTACCTTTCATTGGAATGCCGCTGCCAGGACACTTTGCACTGGGGCACAGGAACCCAGGGCATGGATTTGACCAGGCAGAATCTCAGATCTACTCAAATTCAAATCCTGACTCCAGGCTCACTTGATCACATCCTGCAGCAGCAGTAAACAATGCCACTGATGGCTGTGATGAATAAGCGATGTATTATGGCCCGGAAGGATTCACTCTTAGTGCCAAAGTAGCAATCACCTTCCAAGTTTCAATAGGCTGCGTAAGGAACTGGAGCTGCTCATTTCATACCTTAGACAATCGAACCTTGCATACCACTAAGGATAGGTCGACTCTGTCTGTTCAGTGTTGCAGGTGTGGTTAGACACATATTCATAAACACAGCTGATGAAAGACAGTAAACATGTTAACAAATGTGGGGACCTATTTACAATGAAGTGTCACCGATGCCACTTCTGTGCCTTCAGAAGGTCTTCTTTCTTGTCTTCTCAAAATATCACAGTGCAGCCCCTAAATCTGCAGCTGGGGCTGGAGGGATTGTGATCTAAAATTGAGCCCATTGGCTTGAGAGTTTTGTTCAGGTGACCCCGGGATCTGTTGTGTCTCCAGGGTCCAGACATGCTGAGTGTGTGCTGCCCAGAGGCAGGTGCACTACAACTGAATGTGTCAGGAGATGGATATTATCACTCAAGAATGTTTAACTGAGATAAGGAATAATAAGTACTGAATTTGAAAATTTTAACAATTTGATTCCCTTCCTCAAATGTACATTGTCTCATTTGAATATGTTTTCATGTATTTAGACATAAAACAATTGATTTCCCATTTAATCTGCGTGATCTTGTCTGCCTCTGAAATGAATGAAACATGTGAAAGGCAATGAATTTATAGTTAATTTTAATTCTGCTGGTAGGTTTGAGAGATTTTTTTGTGGGGTTGTTGGGGGGGGATGGGGAAGGGGAGAGGCTGCGGACAAGGGAATGCATTTGCACATGATTTTATTCCTCATCCCTTATTCAGGTTTTGACATTTTTCTTCAGCGTGTGGTGAATATTCATACTGAAACAAAAGGAGACAAATGTCTTCAGAATAAATAGATATTCATTTAAAATGAAGTAGTTGTAAGATTACCTTGCGAGAGAAAACATTCTAAAAGCTGGTAAATCAATAAGCTCTTATAATGCAAACTTTTACAGGAGCTTGAAAACTACAATAGATTAAGCCCTAACCACCAGGATGGATAGATTGGACTCAGGATTTCTGTTCACTACAAACCCCCTGTGATTTGCTTTCAGCACATACAGGATTTCTTATAATAACATGGGCATGTCAGATATTAATGCTTTTAGGAAGAGGAAATTCCTCGTGACATAATGACATACTTACTTTAATCTGGATAAACATTGATAGAGCACCACGTGTCACATCAATTCTTCAATCTACCCAAGAATTTAATGGGCTTGTTTTTTTTTCACTCCTGCAGAATGAGAATACGTTAGTCAAACTGTATCAATCAGATAGCATTCACTCATTTCCATTATGACAAAATAGCTGTGATACATGAGGTTGAATGTGTGCTTTTAACACATTCAAATGAAACTTCAGGCTGAGAATGAAATGCAGATTAAGACATTTGTCCATGTTTTTAATGCACATAGACAAATGACTAGGAAAAGATTTCTGCCCATTCTTTTTGACATGTCAAACTTGCCAACACGCAGATGATAAAACAATCTGTCCCCATTTTATGTCCTGTGTTATTTTGTATCTCTGTTAATTCATTTGTGAATGAATGAATTAATTAATGATTTATTGTCTCAATTTACACAGTGATAACTGTTCTGTCGCCATAATCTGGTGCCATTTTAAGGTACAAAAGAATTAAATGAAAGTGCTTAAGGTAGAGTTCATTTTCATCGGCCTGGGTCCCACATATGGCTCCAGGACTTCTGCAAGGTCCCTACTCCTGAACTACCGCAGTCAGGAGTCCCTGTTCTGCCATCATTGCAGCCAACACCCCGCTGCCATTTCAGGAGCAACACTTTGGGCCTACAAGCCAGGAGTCACTGCAGACAGTGCCTTGGCCTCCCCCACAATGTCAGGAATATGGAGAAAATGAAAAGAAAAAGTAAAAGAGATGAAAGGGAGTGAGAGGAAAAGAATGTAGCCAGCCTGGAGTGGACGGGCTCAGCTGTAGGTTTGTGTATCAAATCGGTTAGTGTCGGCTCTAATTCAATTGGTAGCATCTGAACTCTGGAGTATGAGTTCAAATCCTACTCTAAGGCTTGTAACACATGAAAACTAAGGCTGACACTTCAAGTGCAGTCATAAGGGAGCACTGCGTTGGAGAAGGTGCAGTTTTTCAGTTGAAACTTTCAAACAAGGCCCCCACCTGCCTCAATAGGAATATATAAAAGATCCCTTGTCACTATTTTAAGGAGAAGAGGAGTTTTCCCAGGGGCGTACTTAGAGATGCCAATAACCCATAAACAACTAAAAAGTATCCCTCAATCAACATAGAATCATAGAGTCATAGAGATGTACAGCACGGAAACAGATCCTGCTGTCCAACTCGTCCATAGCAACCAGATCTCCTAAATTAATCTATTCCTGTTTACCAACACTTGGCTCATATCTCTCTAAACCCTTGCCCTTCATATATCCATCCAGATGCCTTTTAAATGTTGTAATTGTACCAGTCCTCACCACTTCCTCTGGCAGCTCATTCCATACACATACCACCCTCTGCATGAATCATTTAGAAAAGTAGATAAGGAGTTTCTCATCACATTGTCAAAGACGTTCATGACAAGTGGGACATTTCTACATTCACTATCGGCATCCAAAATAATCAGCTTGCTGCTGCACCTATAGCAGAATGCAGAGAAAATAGTCGAAAGGTCAGCACCAATTCAGAAAGTTTGAGCTCAGTGTTCAGCAAGACTGGGCATCCAAATGAATCATACAGCTGGATGGTGGCTGGCCCAGTACAAGTTCCTGAGATATTTTTCTGCTCTCATCGCCAGCAGTGCCAAGTTTGTCAAAGGGTAGGCCACATTCTTGTGCAGTGAATATAATGTACAAGATTGGAGGAGGTGCTTCACGTGGAATGGGCCCGTGAATGGTGAGCAAACATCTATTCTGCCTGTCCAGCCTGATAGATTTTAATTAGATCCCATCTCATTTTTCTAAGCTACCATGAATACAGCCCCAGTTAATCCAATCTCTCCTCATACAATAAAATTGCAATCCCTATGAATCAGTCTGGTGAACCTTCAATGCAGTCCCTCTGTGGCAAGTATATCTTTTTCTTCTATAGGGAGACTGAAACCACACACAATACTGAAGGCGTGATCTCACCAAGCCTCTGCACAGCTGCAACAACACTTCCATGTTTCTATTTTCAAGCCATCTTGCAATGAAGGCCAACATATCGTTTTCCTTCCTAACTGCTTGCTATACCTGAATGTTTGTTTTCAATGACTCTTATATGGGAGCACTCAGGTCCTTTTGTTCATCAACTTTTCCAACCCACCACATTCAAATAATATTCTACAATTCTGTCTTGCCCACTAGCATCTTACATGTAACTTTATCAAAAGCTTTCTGAAGTTCCAAATGGACCACATCCATTAGTTTTCTCTTCTCTATTCTAGGTATATCCTCAAAAAACTCCAGTTTGTCCAACCCATTTTCCCCTTCGTAAATCCATGTTTATTTTATGTAAACCAGATGGCATTTTCTACATGCCCTGTCATTTATAATAGACTCCAGAATTTCCCTACTGTACATTTTAGGACACCCTCTGCATAATTCCTGGTTTCCATCCTCTCTTTTTTCATTTTAAACAGATGGATTACATTTACCACTCTTCAATCTGCCAGGACTGTTCCAGAATCTTAGATTAGATTCCCTACAGTATGGAAAGAGCCCCTTCAGACCAACAACTCTACACCAACCCTCCAAAGAGTAACCCACCCAGACCCATTCCCCCACCCTATATTTACCCCTGACTAATGCACCCAACACTATGGGCAATTTAGCATGACCAATTTACCTAACCTTACACATCTTTGGATTGTGGGAGGAAACCCACACAGACACTGGGAAAACATACAAAAACCACACAGACAGTCGCACAAGGTGGGGATTGAACCCATGTCCGTAGCACTGTGAGACAGCAGTGCTAACCACTGAGCCACCGTGCTGCCCAATCTTGAAGGCTGATAACCAACACATCCCCTGTTTCCAAAGCCACCTCCTTTAATATCCTGGCATGTAGATTATCAGGCCCTGGGGATTTATCAGCATTCAGTCTCTCTAATTTCTCCAGCTCTTCTTTTTTCTCATTAAGATTGATTTCCTTTATTTTCTCTTTCCTAAAAATTTACTTCCTAGCAGTTCTGAGAAGCTTAGTCTTCTTCTATGAAGACAAAATAAAAGTAAATGTTTCTTTGCTCAGTCATTTCTCTAAGTTCCATTATCATTTCTCCTGTTTCAGACTATAAGGGGCCACATTAGTCTTCACGAATCTTTTTTCTTTTTACATTCATCTAGAATTTCTTACTGTCCACTTTTATATTCCTTGCGAGCTTACTCTCATACATTTTCCCCTCCTAATTAACTTCTTCGCTCTCTTTTGCTGAATTCTTGACACTCCCAGCTCTCTCCTGTACGTGGTCAAGAACCAGTTTAAATCCTATCCGTCCAGTGAAACCCAAAAAGAAAGACTTGCAATAATGTAGCATTTTTCATGATCACTGGACTGCTTAAAGCACTGCACAACCAATAAAGTGTTTTTGAGGTGTCATTGTTACAATATGGAAAAATATACAAGATAATCTACACATAGCAAACTCACACAAAGAATATCTTAAAATGACCAGTTAAGTAGGCTTTGTTTGTGATATTAATTGGAGGATAAATATTGATCAAGATATTGAGGATAACTCTTGTGTTCTTCTTTCAAATACAATCATGACATGTTCCACCTGACCAGACAGAAGAATGCTCCATTTGATATCTTTTCCAAAACATGCCATCATTGACAGTATAGTGCTCCCTTCATACTGCACTGGAGTGTGAGTGTAGAATTTTACCTTCATGCTCTAAGTGGGTCATGAACCTTAGCACTCTCAGCCAAGGATTATACCAACTAAGCCATGGCTGGTGTACTAACCTGCCAGATAGATAGTCAAAATTTCTACAGCAAGTTACCTCTGTTGATGCCACTGCATTCAGACCTGATTGTAATTTTAACCTGACAGAAAAGCCGTAACATCCTATTAAACTGCAGCAAAATAGCAACAAACGGCTGCTTTTCAAAGACCAAAGAAACATCATGGACCTTCCTGTGCCCTGGGTCCCCCATCAGCTCCACCAAGAACCCAACAATGCTGCTTTTCTGAACATTGCATCAGCTAACTTAGCTTCTTGACTCTCACAAAGGTAAGTATTTTAACTAGATTGGAGGAAGACAATGATAAAACATTGAGCTGCCGGCTAGAAAGGCAACCTTTGGCAAACAGTCCATCTCTGTAGTGAAAGGCTGCAATGATTTTCAAGGCCTGGGCACACTTGTTTTCCCTTGGTCAACTTCCCAAACACAAGCATCAGAGTTTTTGGAATCTGCAGAAGGTTGACTAAGCCTCAAGTTACACGTTGGTCCCAAGTGCAGGAACATGAACTCTGTTGGAGAGATGTAATTAAAGTTAGTTCAATAAGGGCTGCTTCCTATAAGTCATAGAGTAATAGAGCTGTACCGCATGGAAACAGACCCTTCTGTCCAACTTGTCCATGCTGACCATATCTTCCTTTGTCCTCATTACAATATACTAACAGTACACAGTGTGATACACAACAGAATGATGGCAAAAGTCTGGGATGGAATTTTCTTTTGCATTTCATTTGAGAAATTAAAGACATTATGACTTATTTTTAGAACCTTTGAAGCTCATTTTTTCAGTTTTAGTAATACCAATCTGATATTATCTTATTCGATATTTTACAATTATACAATTTATTCATTAATTTATTCTTAATCCAAGATGGCACTGAAACAGAGTGACATTATACATTTTTCATTGCACTTAGGTACAGCTGACAATATTATCTAAATCTCTTTAAAAAATCTAAAGATAAGAAAAGTTTGAGCATTTTGGAGGACGATTCCCTGCACATTCACATACATTTTACGATCAGTCAGCAGAGTCCCTAATTGAAAAATATGGTACTGAAGACATATACCAGGTCAACGGGCAATTCTACCCTAATAAAGAAGGTTGGTAATCATGAATGAAAGTTACATATTTGGCTGAAAGCCAATAAAATATGAGGTGAGGATAAAGGATATGCTTTCCTCACCATGTTGCAGTCAGATGCTTTTGACATGTTGTCCAACCAGTGTTGCTTCTGAGACCCTTGTAATATTAAATATTCGGAAAACCATGAGATTCTGGACTCACTTAGCATCATGATTCAGAATGAAATTGCACTGTGGGTTGCATTATGTGAAACAAAGCACTTTCCAAGTGAGACCATTGCAGACTACATTCTCAGGTTAAAGAAACTCTAAAGTTTGTGCGAAGATTTGTAGCTCGGGTGCTCGTTGTTGTGGTTCTGTTCGCCGAGCTGGAAGTTTTTGTTGCAAACGTTTCGTCCCCTGGCTAGGCGACATCATCAGTGCTTGGGAGCCTCCTGCGAAGCGCTTCTTTGATGTTTCCTCCGGTGTTTATAGTGGTCTGTCCCTCTGCCATAACGGCACACAAACCAACACAGCTGAAACTGACAACTGGAAGCGGCAGGGACAGACCACTATAAACACCGGAGGAAACATCAAAGAAGCGCTTCGCAGGAGGCTCCCAAGCACTGATGATGTCGCCTAGCCAGGGGCGAAACGTTTGCAACAAAAACTTCCAGCTCAGCGAACAGAACCACAAAAAAGAAACTCTCTCAGTCTTGTGGGTATGGTACAACATTATAAATCAAATCTACAGATATTTGTAGAAAAGCTAAAGGACAACAGAATCCAGGCAAGCGTTTGTGCAGATGTAACAAGTTAATGGGAAGAGGGCCTCTCAGGAGACCACAGGCATGGTAATGGCAGAAAGCGATAAGTGAGAATTATATTTCTGCATTGGCCGGAGAAGTCCACTAGATTTTAGTGAGATCCCAAGCAAGATTAAAAGACTCAGAATTAGAAATTTAGATGCTGCTATTGCCATAACAGCCATTAACAACTCAAATGCCTCATTTCTAGTGTTTTGCCTGCGGATGGTCAGTTCTACTGAGAAAACATGCAGGATTAGAGGAAGCAGTAATGCTCCACGTCTTAGTAAAGCCACAGTTCGCAGTCAGGTCAATGTTGTGGCCAGTCTAAAACTGGTTCAGAAATCTAGAAATCAATAAATGTACACAACTTGCATCCATCATGAATGGCTGTAATAATGTCTGTTATCTCATAAGGAGAGTACAAGAAGTTGCACTCCTTAAGGCAATACTCGTGTGCTGAACCAATTACAGTACTCTTTTTTATTCCCGAAGTTCATGTTAGAGTGGAATACAATGAGACATCCCTTTGTTTACAATTGGTACTGGAAAAGGAAACAAAAGCTCTCTGATGGGAAGAAATTATGAAAATATGATTATATTAGGCCAAGTATTTAGAATAGAGATTGATAAGAATATGCCTGATATTGAGGAACTTCTTTTAGGATTTCCTTTTGTCAATTGACTCATTTCTAGCTGCTGCATTTCCTTTAAGTTACTTTTCATACACAAATGATATTTGTGGGCGGCACAGTGGCACAGTGCCAGAGATCTGGGTTCAATTCCCACCTCAGGCTGTGTGGAGGTTGTACATTCTCCCCATGTCTGTGTGGGTTTCCTCCGGGTGCTCCGGTTTCCTCCCACAGTCCAAAAATGTGCAGGTTAAGTGAATTGGCTATGCTAATTTGCCTGTAGTGTAAGGGAAGGGGTAAATGTAGGGGAACGGGTCTGGGTGGGTGGCGGGTCAGTGTGGACTTATTGGGCCGAAGGGCCAGTTTCCACATTGTAAGTAATCTAATCTAATCAGTCTCTGCCAGAGGAATTAGTGAAGAAACTTGCAAGGTTGTGCTGTTAAGTTATGTGCACATTTCCAACATGAATGCCTGGACTAAAGAGAGTGATGATGAGAAAGTCCAGGAATGTTTCACAAGTAAGGATGCATGGAGTATGAATCAAGGCTGCCACTTGCGGGTTTGTCTTGTCATTGTGTTGTTAAACTCCAAGGCTCAGACAGAGATTGTTGGAAGAACCTCATTGAGAGTACACAAGGAATATTCACATGAAAGCAGGGCCAAGTAGCTATTTTTGATCTCTAAAAGATGTTGAAGAGTTTGTGAATGGTTGTGAAGTGCCTACCAAAATCTGCAATGATCCATACAAGATTTATTTCTTTCCATGATCAAAAACTTGGACCAAGTACAGTAATTTTTTTTTCTCAAATGGAAAAAGGCTACTTTGTTTCATTCAATATCTACAGCAAGTGGATGAATGTTGTAATGGTGGCCAATGCAGAATTACCAAAACTATGGAGGTGTTGAGCAGTTGTTTAGTGATTTATGGTTTCTAGGAATGTTATGTCAGAAGAGTTTGAATTTAAGTAAAAAGAAACTAATAGCGTCATATTACCCAGCATTGAATGATAGCACAGAAGGAAGTCTATGAATTATGATGGAGTCTTTTCAGAAGTACTTGCCAAATGTCAAACCAGATTGTAAGTTCCAAGTTTCATGGTACATGTGAAGTAATTATCTGTTCTCCATAACTCCACAGTCTACAATAGGTTGCTTACTGTAATGAGAGTTTGAACACACTCTTAGGACAAGGTTGTTTTGCTTAAGCATCACATCACTAACAAAGTAAGAGGAAAGCAAGATAAAGTAGAGAGGAGTCGAGAGTGTGGTGCTAAAAAAACACAGCAGGCCAGGCAGCATCCGAGGAGCAGGAGAATCGATGTTTCAGGCATAAGCCCTTCATCAGGAATGAAGCTTGTCGACCAGGGAGCAGAGAGATAAATGGGAGGTGGGTGGGGCTGGGGAGAAGATAGCTGAGAATGTGATAGGTAGATAAAGGTGGGGGAGAAGGTGATAGGTCAGAGACTAGGGTGGAGCGGATAGATGGGAAAGATGAGCACCACACTCTCGGCTCTGATCTCCAGCATCTGCAGTCCTCAGTTTCTCCTAAAATAGAGATGAGTCATGGAACACTTGGGATCATGATAAGCCAAGCATGAAACTTTGAGAATTTAAGCAAGATACTGAGGAAGTTGGAAATCTGAAACACGCCCAGATAATCCTGGAGAAACTCAGAAACACATTTATGAAGAGAGAAGGAGAATTGACATTTCAAGTCCAACATGAGTAATCTTCAGAAGAAGTTTGAAGTAAACTAAATTGGCTGTAAATGGATATCTCTGATGCTGGGAATATCAAGAGGAAGTCATGATAGATTAACCCTTTGGCACTTCTAGCAGAAGATAGTTGCAACTGCTGCTATTCTATCTTTTGAACTGATGTGCCAGTCTCCCAGTATTGAGGAATGTGATAATAGTGGACCCTCAACCTCAAGTTAGTTATGCAGTTGTCCACAGCCATTCATGACTGGATGTTTAATAAAATGTTGAATTGTTCTGTGTTTGGTTATGTGATGCTCAATTGTTTTTGATTAGCTGAGCCTCGATGTGGTCTCAGAGAAAAATAAACAAGCTGTCCAAGGTGGTGGAAACTAGAGCTGTAAACATGAAACAATCACTTTCAAGAACGCTGAATAAAACCTGTTTCAGACATAGGAACTGATGCCATCTCTGCATAGAATCATACATGGCACATACAATATCTAAAGATCGGTTTACGCATGTACATTTTGAGACTTCGCCTTAACATCCATAAATGTTGTATTACTGGTTCAATTTAACAACTGATTAGATCTAGACTTCAAATACTCACTTAGTAAAATGCAGTTTGAAAGATAGAGGTGAGTTGCTGATTGGGATGTTATTTTAAATGTTAATAAATCAATTCATTGTTCATTCAATGAACCCTAGAGTCAGTGGAATATATGAGCACATGATGTTCTGAATTTCTCATTGAAGAAAGAAACAAGGTGACTGATAGCAGTGATGACTGAAAAGAATGTAGAATATAAACAGGACAGGGATAATTACAAAACATGATAGTGAGTTTAGCTTCTGAAATAAAATGAAGATTATATTGTATCTCGGCTATGTTTTTTTTTCTCCAACCATGTGAACACATACATGTAACTAAAATAAATTTCACCAGCTTTAATGCTAATATTCACTGGTATACAGAACATAACCAAACTGATGATAACTTTTGAAGAGTTCACACAAGGACAAATTTGACCTCCTGATAATGAAGCAGGTCACATTGGAGGAAGTTGCCCAGTGCGACTCAAGGGAAGAAAACATCTGTTGAAAATTGTGCAATCAAATTTTTTAAATTGGAGGAGATGCAAACCCTCTGGTATTTGGGAACTGTAGTAAAACACTGGAAAGGAGCCAAAATTCACCTATATAAATCACACTTCTGTGAAAGCATCTTTACTGAACAGAATTTCATTTCCTATGCATTACATTTGGCATGGTTAGACTGCTTTTCACTGTACCTAAGGGATGTAGGATATAATTTGTTATTCTTCAAGAAATAAAACTGCAAGCATTCCTGTCCTGCTGAAGAAATAATACATAGTCAAATGTCTAAAATTACCATTGTTATTGTTCCTGTACTTCCGAGGCATTTTAGTCTTTATTGACTCATTGCTTAGTTTCCTACGTGATAATAAAGAACCAATTAAATGAACAACTGTCACCAGTCCAAAAGCTACCAGGACTTGGCTTAATTTTATTGATGAATGGTATTTATTTGTGTTGGAAGGTAGTTTCTGGGAATTCTATCAAGCAGTGCAGTTACCTAAAATGTGATTTTGTAATCTATTAAACTTCAGAGGATTTCCGACTGCTCTTTGTGTTCCAAATGGAACCAATAAATGTCTGTTTGCAAATTTAGTTGCATACTAGTACCCAATTCTTCTGAAGCTTAACATCTTAAAAATGCTTGTGACTTTGATAAATTCAATCATGTATCATTGAAACTTTTCCGTGGAACTCCTTTGGTGCAGTGGTGGTGTCCCTACCCCTGAGCGAGAAGGGTCAAGTGCCATCTGCCCTGAAGCTGGAAAGAATTAAGGTGACATGTAGTAGCAGTGTCTGAATACATTGATTAAAATAACTAAAACCTCCCAATGTGAGGACTGCAGGACGCGTAAGTAGCACCTTTGACAATGAATTGGTAATGTAAAAAGACATTAACTCCCATAAGTCATCGTCAAGGAAATTTAGCTGCTGACAAGTTCCTCCCAGCAAAAAGGGTCGCTAACCCCAAAGGTTAACTCTGATTTCTCTACAAAATAAAAGAGAAATTATGCTGAATCTTTCCAGCAATTTTTTTTTTTGTTTTTGTACATATTCTTGTACCCTGAATATGGGGATTATTATTGGTGTCAGGTAACTAGAGAAACAAGTACATGTGTTGTCAGAGCTATAACATTATATTCATTTATCTACATCTTATGCACCTTTGCATGTCATTTGAGGGTCAGTTTTAACCTAACATCTTAGATGCAAAGCTTGCCAATCACACACAACTTGACAGAACTTTGAGGAAGTTCATGGTTGACTTCAAGTGGATGTAGATAACCTGATGGCAGACCTTATCAGATGAAATTTAATTTAGATAAGTATGAAGTGTTATATATTGTAGGAACAAGAGTAACCTATTCAACCCCTCAAGCCTGTCCCAACATTCAATGAGATTGTGGCTGATCTGTGGCCTAACTCCCTTCACCTGCCTTTGGCCCATATCCCTTAATAGCTTTGCTTTATCTCAGATTTAAAATTAATATGTTAAAATTGAAATATTTGTAGGAAGAACAAGAGGGGTAATATAAATTAATGGATGTGTTGTGTCTTATGGTTCCCAAAAGTTAGAAATACAGATTCAACATTCTAGAGCTTCATCAAGTGTATTTCTTGCTGCTGTTTGATTGGCTGGTGGACTGATACATTGTTACATCACACTTGAATGTAGTGCAACAGTGAATATTGGCAACCACTAACATAGATTATAGCTATCTGTTAATTGTTTAAGTTATATTACATGCCGAATTATTTTTAAAATATAGTACTTCCACATCAAAAGACTCTGTCATGTCATGATGTTCCATATTATTTAGTATCATTTAGTTCTGATTTTGGATTTTTTTTATTTGTACTAGTGACATCAGAAAATGCAAAAAGAAATCAACTTATCAGAATTTTTTGAATACTGAACATGTGCTGTACAAAAATGGGAGTTTGATGATATACTGTGCATGGATTTTCAGAAGACATTTGACAAATGCAACATTAAAGACATTGCACACAATAAGAGGTCATGGCATAGGGGTAAACATATCAACATAGTTTAAGATTGGTTGGCTGGCAGGAAGAGAGAGAATGCACAAATGAATCTTTTTCTGGTTGGCAAGATTTCATGAATGTGTGCAAGGGTTTATGCTGGGCCCTCAATGATTTATAATTTCAAACAGTTACTTGGATAAGAGAAACAATAGCATGGTGGCTAAATTTCTGGATGACACCCAGGTAGGTAGATAAGTATGTTGTGAAGATGGCACAACAGGGGAGTAGACAAATATAGGTAGGTTGAGTGATTGAGAAAATATCTGGCAGATGGAGTAGGAAAACACAAAGTTTTTCATTTCAATACATAGCATAAAATTATAGAGTATTATTTAAACAGATAAAGGCCGGCACAGTGGCACAGTGGTTAGCACTGCTGCCTCACAGCGCCAGAGACCCGGGTTCAATTCCCGACTCAGGCGATTGACTGTGTGGAGTTTGCACGTTCTCCCCGTGTCTGCGTGGGTTTCCTCCGGGTGCTCCGGTTTCCTCCCACAGTCCAAAGATGTGCAGGTCAGGTGAATTGGCCATGCTAAATTGCCCGTAGTGTTTGGTAAGAAGGGGTAAATGTAGGGGTTACGCTTCGGCGGGTCGGTGTGGACTTGTTGGGCCGAAGGGCCTGTTTCCATACTGTAAGTAATCTAATTTAAAAAAAATAATGACTTGGAATTCCAAAATGTGGAGGAAACTAGATGTTCTAGTGCCCCAGTCACAAAGAAGTTAATTTGCAGCTACAGCAAGTAATTAAGAAGGCTTAAGAAGAATGGAATGTTATTCTTTATTACAAGAGGAATTGAACAGAAGAAGATAACAGCCCTTGGGAACCATGGCAAATTGGATCCAAATTTGCCTTTTGGCAGGAGGAAGAGGATTTTGGGTGAAGGTTGTTGTTTCGACTGGAGGCTTATTTACAATGCTGTGATGCAGCATTCAATACTGGGCCCCTTACTTGTAATGCTCAATAATAATTTGTACATGAACATAGGGGATTTTATCAGTAAGTTTGTAGATGACACTGAAATTAGTTGTGTAGTAAATAGCAAAGAGGAAAGCATTCTTAGACTATAGATAGGCTAGGAAAATATAGATAGGCTGATCAAGTGGGTAAAGCAATGGCAGATGAGGTTTAATCTTAAAAAGTATAAAGTGATCTATTTGGGAGAATTAACAAAGCAAGGGAGTATATGGTGAATGGTAGGACCATGCATAGCACTGAGGATCAGCAGGACCTTACTGCGTGTGTACATAGATCCTTGAAGGCAACAAGATCCCATATAGACTGGATGGTTAAGTATATGGAATACTTGCTTTTATTCATTAAGCCATAGAATGCAAGACTTGTGATAGAGCTGTATACAACATCAGTTAAACCATAAGTGGAATACTGTGTACAGTTCTGGTCGTCACACTTTTGTCAGGCTGAAGCAAACCCCAGGAGCAGGGTCTGTCCCCCATAGGAGAGAGGTAGTCTGAAAAACCGTTAAGAGACAGCTGACACCCACTGCAATGAGAGAGAGTTTGTGCATCACAGAGGAGATCAGCGCTGAGGAGAGAGAGCAGAAAATGTGTTGCTGGAAAAGCGCAGCAGGTCAGGCAGCATCCAGGGAACAGGAGAATCGACGTTTCGGGCATAAGCCCTTCTTCAGGAATGAGGAAAGTTTGTCCAGCAGGCTAAGATAAAAGGTAGGGAGGAGGGACTTGGGGGAGGGGCGTCGGAAATGTGATGGTGGAAAGAGGTCAAGGTGAGGGTGATAGGTCAGACTGGGGTGGGGGC
>NC_057714.1:92077039-92087270 GCF_004010195.1 Chiloscyllium plagiosum | reverse complement strand
CCCCACCCCAGTCTGGCCTATCACCCTCACCTTGACCTCTTTCCACCTATCACATTTCCGACGCCCCTCCCCCAAGTCCCTCCTCCCTACCTTTTATCTTAGCCTGCTGGACAAACTTTCCTCATTCCTGAAGAAGGGCTTATGCCCGAAACGTCGATTCTCCTGTTCTCTGGATGCTGCCTGACCTGCTGCGCTTTTCCAGCAACACATTTTCAGCTCTGATCTCCAGCATCTGCAGACCTCACTTTCTCCTCCGCTGAGGAGAGAGAGCCCAGCACAGTGAAGTCGAGACATTGTGGAGAGAGCTAGCCCAACATGCAGAGAGTAAGGTCCCCTGGCATCTATGGCAGTGGCAAGAGCAGGAAACCCATGTTGAAGTCATCGTGGACTGGAAGTGAGGCCGAGCATGGTCTGGAGGCAAAGCCCAGCACAGTCCGAAGGTGAGGCCCAATACGGACAGGAGGTGAGGCCCAGCACGGACTGGAGGTGAAGCCCAGCATGGTCTGGAGGTGAGGCCCAGCACAGCCTGGAGGCAAGGCCCAGCACGGACTGGAGGTGAGGCTCAGCACGGACTGGAGTTGAGGCCCAATACGGACAGGAGGTGAGGCCCAGCAGGGTCTGCAAGTGATGCCCAGCACTGACTGGGGGTGAAGTCCAGCACGAACTTGAGGTGAGGTCCAGTATGGTTTGGAGGTAAAGCCCAGCATGGACTGGAGGTGAGGCCCAGAATGGACTGGAGGTGAGGCCCAGCATGGACTGGAAGTGAGGCCTAGCACAGACTGGAGGTGAGGCCCAGTGCGGCCTGGAGGTGAGGCCCAATGCAGTCTGGAGTTGAGGCCCTGTATGGACTGGAGGTAAGGCCCAGAACAAGCTAGAGATGAAGCCCAGTATGGACTGGAGGTGAGGCCCAGAATGGACTAGAGGTGAGGCCCAGTATGGACTGGAGGTGAGGCCCAGCACAGTCTGGAGGTAAGGCCGAATATGAATTGGAGGTGAGGCCCAATATGGACAGGAGGTGAGGCCCAGCACCATCTGGAGGTGAGGACCAGAATGGACTGGAGGTGAGGCCCAGTGCAGTCAGGAGGTGAGGCCCTGTATGGATTGGAGGTGAAGCCCAGCACGGCTGGAGGTGAAGCCCAGCATGGCCTGGTGGTGAGGCCCAATACAGACAGGAGGTGAGGCCCAGCATGGTCTGGAGGTGAGGCCCAGTACAGTCTGGATGTGAGGCCCAGCACGGTCTGCAAGTGAGGCCCAGTATGGACCGGAGGTGAGGCCCAGAACGGACTGGAGGTGAGGCCCAGTATGCTCTGGAGGTGAAGCCCAGCACAGTCTGAAGGTGAGGCCCAATACGGACTGGAGGTGAGGCCCAGCATGGACGGGAGGTGAAGCCCAGCACAGTCTGGAAGTGAGGCCCAATACCGTCTGGAGGTGAGGTCCAGCATGGACTGGAGGTGAGGCCCAGCATGGACGGGAGGTGAGGCCCAGCATAGTCTGGATGTGAGGCCCAGCATGGACTGGAGGAGAGGATCAGTACAGTCTGGATGTGAGGCCCAGCACAGTCTGCAGGTGAGGCCCAGTATGTACTGGAGGTGAGGCCCAGAACGAACTGGAGGTGAGGCCCAGAACGGACTGGAGGTGAGGCCCAGTGCGGACTGGAAGTGTGGCCCAGAATGGACTGGAGGTGAGGCCCAGAACGGACTGGAGGTGAGGCCCAGAACGGACTGGAGATGAGGCCCAGTGCGGACTGGAAGTGTGGCCCAGAACGGACTGGAGGTGAGGCCCAGTATGGACTGGAGGTGAGGCCCAGCACAGTCTGAAGGTGAGGCCCAATACGGACTGGAGGTGAGGCCCAGTACGGACTGGAAGTGTGGCCCAGAACGGACTGGAGGTGAGGCCCAGTATGGACTGGAGATGAGGCCCAGCAAAGTCTGGAGGTGAGGCCCAGCAAAGTCTGGAGGTGAGCACCAGAGGGGTCTGGAGGTGAGGCTTAGTGCAGTCAGGAGGTGAGGTCCTGTATGGATTGGAGGTGAAGCCCAGCACGGCCTGGAGGTGATGTCCAGCACCGACTGGTGGTGAGGCCCAATACGGACAGGAGGTGAGGCCCAGCACGGTCTGGAGGTGAGGCCCAGCATGGACTGGAGGTGAGGCCCAGTATGGATTGAAGGTGAAGCCCAGCACAGACTGGAGGTGAGGCCCAGTACGGTCTGGATGTGAGGCCCAGCACGGTCTGGAGGTGAGGCCCAGTACGATCTGGAAGTGAGGCCCAGAACAGACTGGAGGTGAGGCCCAATAGAGACTGGAGTTGTGGCCTCGAACGGACTAGACATGAGGGCCAGAATGGATTAGAGGTGAGGCCCAGAATGGACTGGAGATGAGGCCCAGCACAGTCTGGAGGTGAGGCCCAGCACAGTCTGGAGGTGAGGCCCAGCACAGTCTGCAGGTGAGGCCCAGCCCGGACTGGAGGTGAGGCCCAGAACAGACTGGAGGTGAGGCCCAGTATAGACTGGAGATGAGGCCCAGCACAGTCTGGAGGTGAGGTCCAGCACAGTCTAAGGTGAGGCCCAGCACAGACTGGAGGTGAGGCCCAATATGGACTGGAGGTGAGGCCCAGCACAGTGTGGAAGTGAGGACCAGAATGGAGTGGTAAGGCCCAGCACAGTCTGGGGGTGAGGCCCAATACGGACTGGAGGTGAGGCCCAGCACAATCTGGAGGTGAGGACCAGAGGGGTCTGGAGGTGAGGCCCAGCAGAGTTTGAAGGTGAGGCCCAGTGCGGTCTGGAGGTAAGGCCCAGCACATACTGGAAGTGAGGCCCAGCACGGTCTGGAGGTAAAGCCCAGCACAGACTGGAGGTGAGGCCCAGTGCGGCCTGGAGGTGAGGCCCAGCACAGTCTGAAAGTGAGGCCCAGCACAGTCTGAAGGTGAGGCCCAGTGCGTTCTGGAAGTGAGGGCCAGCAGAGGCTGATGGTGAGGCCTGACGAGGTCTACTTGGAGGACTATAATTCTGAATCTTTTTTTCTTTCTATAATTTATCCCTAAGATTTTGTACCTAAGGTGGTGCAATGGACTGTAATGTTAAACTTTTTTATTTCTTTATTTTTAAAATTTATTCCTAAGATCCTGCACGTAGGTATCTCTGTACCTAAGATGTTGCTGTAAGTGGTGACTTTGTAAACTTTTCACTGCATTCGTGAGTACATGTGACAATAAACCTAACTGTAATTCGATAGGAAGGATGCGATTGCTCTGGGGAGAATGCAGGAGAGATTCACCAGAACGTTATAAAACAAAGAACTATGGATACTGAAGATTTGAAACAAAAATAGAAATTGTTGGCAAAAAGTCTAGTAGCATCTGTTGATGTTTCTACAACCTTCAGCACCATTCATGACTCCTCAGATATTGAAGCAGTCCATAGCCAAATACAGCAAGATCTGGACAACATCCAGGCTTGGGCTGGCAAGTGGCAAGTAACATTCATGCCACAAAAGTGCCAGGAAATGACCACCTCCAATAATACAATATCTTATCACTGCCCCTTACCATTACTTAATCCTCCACTATCATCATCTTTTGGGGCACCATTGACCAGAAACTCAACAGGATTCATCACATACACAAGAGTAGCTCATAGGTTAGGAATACTGCAGCAAGTACGTTTTTTCATGCAGAGGGTCATATGTGAATGGAACAAGCTGCCAGAGGAAGTGGTGGAGGTGGGTATAATTGCAACATTTAAAAAAAATCTGAATAGGAAAGATTTTGAGGGATAAGGCCTAAATGTTGACAAATGGAACAAGGTCAGATTGGAATGCCTTGTCATCATGGATGAGTTTGGCGGAAGGATCTGTTTCCATGCTGTGTGAATATGATTCTATGATCACATGACTCTCCAAAGCCTGTCCACCATCCACAGTATACAAGTCAGGAGTATGATGGAATACTCCTCATTTGCCTGGATGAGTGCAGAACCAAAAATACTCAAGAAGCTTGATACCATCCAGGACAAAGCAACCCATTCAATTGGCACTAGATCCATAAGGATCCACTCTCTCCCCCATCAACACTCAGTAGCAGCACTGTGTACTACCTCACTGCAAATATTCACCAAAGATCATCAGAAAGCACCTTCCAAACCCACAATAACTTCCATTGAGAAGGACAAGGGCAGCAGATACATAGGGACCCACCATCTGCAAGTTCCTCTCTAAGATACTCACTATCTTGACATGGACACATTACATTCCTTTACTGTTGTTGGGCCAAAATCTTGGAATTCCTTCCCTAAGGGCATTGGGGGGTCAACCCACAGCCAGTGGACTGCAACAGTTCAAGAAGGTAGCTCATTACTACCAGCACCTTCTCAAGAGCAACTAGGGACAGCCTGTGATAATAATTTTTTAAAAATCTATGGAGAGAAAGCAGAGTTGGTGTTTCAAGACCATTTGACCCTTCAGAACAGTTCTGAAGAAGGGTCATTGAATTTGAAATGTTAACTCCCCTTTGTCTCTGCAGATGCTTCCAGACCTGCCGAGTATCTCCACTAATTTCTGTTTTTGTTTCTCCAGAATGTTGTCTGGACTGAAGCATTTCAGCTTTGAAAAGAAGCTAGATAGAGAATTGATCTTCTCTTTAAAAAATGATACATCTGATACCAGATGGATACCTGGCATGGTGAGGTGTCTTAAGAGCATAGGTTGGACAAGCTGGGCTTGTTTCTATTGGGGTTCAGAAGCATGAAGGATAACTTGACTGGAGTGTATGAGTTTTTGAGTGGTCTTAATATGGTCGATATGGTAAGGAGGTTTCTTTTTATGGGTTAGTCCAGAACCAACTAATTTAAACTTAGAGGCTGTCCTTAAATGACAGATGTGGAGGATTCTTTTTCTTTAGACGGTTGTTTGATTTTGGAACTCTCTGCCTTGAAGATAATGAAGTTGACATCATGGACAAAGCAGACACAGATTGATGTTTATTTAATAAGAGTCAAAGGCTATTGCGACTAATTGGCAATGTGGAATTTGGATTACAACCAGATTAGCCATGATCTTATTGAATGACAGAGCAGGCCTGAAGGGCTGAATTACCTAAGACATATTTTCTGAAATCTAACTATTGAACTTTGTTTTTTCTTTGTACCATTTTAGTGATAATGACAGTAGACATGTTATCCAAGCTAATAGTCTGAAGGTGTGAGTCCTGCAAGGAAGATAGAGAAATTTGAATTGAACAAAATCTGGAATGACGAGCTGGTGTAATGGTGGCCATGTTATTGTCGATTGTTGAAAAAACATCCATCTTGTTCACTAACATCCTTCAGAGAAGGAGACCTGCTGTCTGGCTTACATGTGACCAACAGAAATGTGTAGTGGACTCTTAACTGCAGTTAGGGTGGACAATAAATTCCAGCTGAACTGGCAATGCCCACATCCATGAATGAACTTGAAAGAAAAGGACTCTGCTGAGATGAAAGAGATGAAGCCTCCAGTGGCATTAATGACTTGGTCAACTGAGATCTCGGGTGTCAAGTGTCTCATTATTCACCGCCTCCTTCCCTCACAGATCTGACTTTCAGTCAGCACCCGTGCTGTAAATCTGGGGCCTAGTAGAGTCATTGCGCTGAATCAAACCATTGCTACAGGCTTTTGTCTCAGGTTTTCCACTGCATAAGGGAGGCCTGAGCCTGTGAAGAGCAAAAGGTCTCTTTAGTCTGGAGCTTTCTGAAGCAGAGGAAATGCACTGGTTTGAAGGATGGCTGAGTGTATGCCACCACTTTGTATCTACTCAGTGTCAGAGAGCTCTCACAACTCCACATTTCGTCTTATCTCCATTCACTTCAGTTTAACACTAATGCCTGATTTCGGAGGTCATTACACATCATTTGCTGTTGTCTATGCTGGGAAAGAAACATGAAGCTCTTAAATTCTATTTTGCCATTTCTCTTTATTCTATTTTGCTGTGAATGTTGATGCTGTTCCATAGCAAGACAGGTTGTGGTAATGTTCATGAAATTGTCTTTCTCTGTTTTAATTGTGCATAACAACTGAGCATGCAATGAATTTCTGTGTAGACAATAAAAATTGTCAGAACATGACTATGCATGAAACATGGGTTGAAATTTTCAGAAGTTTTGTCTGGGTTTCTGATGTTTTTTCTACTCAGCTCCCAGCTTTTAAACAAAGATAATCTTTTCACTACTGTTCGAAAACCATGTAGCTGATCCTTTCCTGTAGTTCATTTTGAAAAGCTACAGAAAGTCAGTCTACTCTTTTGTTTAAAGATCTCAAATGCGTCTCTGACATATTTAGCCTCCCAATCCATCAGGGGCTTAGCTGTGTGTTTATTGCTGTAGCAGGCATTTCATTTTCACATGATTCACTCTGATTTCTTTCTCTCTCCCTCCCCTCTCTCCCTGTCTCACTCCCTCTTACCCTCCCTCTCTGCCTCCTGCTCTCTCTCCCTCTGTGACTAATTGGAGTTTTTTTTAATTTAAGTCTGCATTCAGTTTACTTAAAAAAATCAGTTCACCCACAGACAGAACTCCAGAGATATGATTATACTAGGAATAAGATATACAGAAGCTAAATTTTAGATTAGAGTGGTTCTGGAAAAGCACAAAGTTCAGGCAGCATCCATGGAGCAGGAATATCGACGTTTCGGTCAAAAGCCCTTCATCAGGATTCCTGATGAAGGGCTTTTGCCCGAAACGTCAATTTTCCTGCTCCTCGGATGCTGCCTGAACTGCTGTGCTTTTCCAGCACCACTCTAATCTAGAATCTGATTTCCAGCATCTGCAGTCCTTGTTTTTACCTATACAGAAGCTAAAGCACACCTTCTGAGATAAGACTACCTTAAACTCAGGCAAACAATTGACCTGTGAAAAAATGCCAAGGTGGTGAATCACCAGGTCGACCAAATTCCTGGCAGGACAGGCCAGACTTTGCATCATGCTGACAGCTACTCCAGCCACACAGGGCAGAACTGTCAGAACAAAGAGCAAGATGCAAATACTGTGGAACACCATCATGCAAAAAAGAAGGAGGTACGTCCAGTTTAGGAAAACCAATGCTCTCACTGCAAAAACCTGAATCATTTTACACTTGTGTATGGCAAGAAAGAAATACAAAAAGCAGATACAAATGACCAATGGAGAGATTGTGGATGAAAATTCTGAAGAATCATTAATCACCATAATCATCAACTCCCTTTTGCTGTATTTTTGCTATAACCCTCAATTCCCTTATCTGCCTGTCTCATCCTTCAATATACATAACAACCCAGCCTCTACATCCCTCTGTAGGAAATAATTCCACAGATGCATTACCTGCTAAGAAATTCCTCACCTTTATATGAACGGGGCAACCTCTTATTTAATATTTTTTTCCCTCTGGTCCTAGACTCTCCGGCAAGGGAAAACCAGCTCATACAAACCCTACAATGCAGATAGAAGCCATTCAGCCCAGTGAGCCTGTACCGACCCTCCGAAGAGCAAACCACCCAGACCCAGACCCCTACACTATTCCCGTAACCCCACCTTTGTCATGGCTACCTAGCCTGCATGTCCCTGGACACTATGGGCAATTTAGCATGGCCAATCCACTGAACCTGCACATCTTTTGGATTGTGAGAGGGAAATAGAACACCCAGAGGAAATCCATGCAGGCACAGAGAGCACATGAAAACTTCACACAGGCAGTCACTTGAGGCTGGAATTGAACCTGACGCTGTGAGATAGCATTGTTAGACACTGTGCCACATCTCTCTTGTCAAACTCCCTAAGAGTCATGCATGAGGGCTTGATGTTGTAGAAAGGTAAAAATCACACAACACCAGCTTATAGTCGAACAGGTTTATTTGGAAGCACTAGCTTTCAGAGCGTCACTCCTTCATCAGGTGGTTGTCAACTTGGTGTTGTAGTGCAGTGATAACACCCTCTCTCTCAATGTCAGCAACACAAAGGAACTGATCATTATTTTCAGGAAGAAAGGAGGAGAGCACGCCACCAGCTATGTTAACTGAATGGAGGTTATGAGGGGGTTGCTGCTCCATTACTTACAGGTTGTTGTCCTGACAATGTACTTTTTATCCAAACTCTCTGCCTTCTATTAGTTAGCAATCCTCTATCCACGCTAGGATACCACCCCCAACATCATGGTCTCTTATTTATATGCTATTTACAGCTCTTCATGCAGTACTTGATCATGTACCTTTTGGAAATCCAAGTATTAGTTATAGAGTCTTGCTTATCTTTCATGATTTGATTTGATTTATTGTAGTTATGTGTACCTAAATACAGTGAAAAGCTTTGTTTGCAGTAATACAGGCAGATCATAGCAAGAAGGCACATACAGACTATTCAATGCTTGGACAGAGTGAGGCACATAGGTTACACTGTCCATGAGGTGCGTGAAGCAAGATCAACATTAACAAGATGGACAATATTTGGAGTTAGAGAGTCCATTCATCAGTCTAATAATGGCCATGAAGAAGCTGTTTTTGGATTAGTGGTGTTGGAAGAGCACAGCAGTTCAGGCAGCATCCGAGGAGCAGCTGTTCCTGAACCTGCTGTTGTGTGTGTTCAGACTTCTGTATCTTCTGAGGTTGCAGGAGAGCATTACCAAGTTGGGAAGGGTCTTTGATGATGTTGACAGCCTTTCCTCAGTAATGAGAAGTGTAAATGAGTCCATGGATGGGAGGTTGGATTCCATGATGGTCTGGGCTGCACACACAACCTCCTGTAGTTTCTTACAGTGCTGAGCACAGCAGTTGCTGTACCAGGCTGTTATGCACTTGGATAGAATGTTTTCTATGGTACGTCTGTAGAAGTTGGTGAGGGTCCTTATGGACATGCTGAATTTCCTAAGCCACTTGATGAAGAAAAGGCATTAGATTAGATTACATTACAGTGTGGAAACAGGCCCTTCAGCCCAACAAGTCCATACCCACCTGCTGAAGCACAACCCACCCATACCCCTTACCTAACACTACGGGCAATTTAGCATGGCCAATTCACTTGACATGCACATCTTTGGACTGTGGGAGGAAACCGGAGCACCCGGAGGAAACCCACGCAGACACGGGGAGAACGTGCAAACTCCACACAGTCAGTCGCCTGAGGCGGGAATTGAACCCGGGTCTCCGGTGCTGTGAGGCAGCAGTGCTAACCACTGTGCCACCGTGCCTTGTTGACCATTGACTCTACATTGGAAGTCCAGGACAGATTGTTGGTTATCTTCACTCCGAGGAACTTGAAGCTCTCAACCCTCTCACAACCTCCATTCAGTTAATGTAGGTAGGGGCGTGTTTTCCTCCTTTCTTTCTGAAATCAATGATTTCAGAAAGAAATCAATGTGTTGCTGATATTGTGAGAGAGCTTGTTATCACTGCATTCTCTATCTCCTCACTCCTCACTGATGTTTGATATCCATCCTACCACAATGGTGTTGTCAGCTCTTCAAAGAATTCTTCTGAATATGTTCAGGATGATTTCCTCTCATGACTCTGCTAATTGTTTTGGGCATTTGCAAACGCTCTGCTATTGTATCCTCTGTAATAGAGTCAAACATTTTCTCAATAACAGATTATCTAATTGATCAATAGTTACCTAATGTTTTGTCTCCTTCACTTTTTGAAAACTGGCATTGCACTGGCAGCTTTTCATTCCTCTGGGACTTTTCCAGATTCCTGGAAAACCACCACCAGTGCATCCATTACTCTGTAGCTAATTCCTTTCACAGCCTAAAATGCAATATCTAGACAGGATAAATATGGAGAAACTATCCCATTGTCGAACAGTTCCATGACTAAAGGTCAATTAGAACATAGAACATAGAACATAGAAAAATACAGCGCAGTACAGGCTCTTTGCCCTCGATGTTGCGCCGATCCAAGCCCACCTAACCTACACTAGCCCACTATCCTCCATATGCCTATCCAATGCCCGTTTAAATGCCCATAAAGTGGGAGAATCCACCACTGCTACTGGCAGGGCATTCCATGAACTCACGACTCGCTGAGTAAAGAATCTACCCCTAACATCTGTCCTATACCTACCACCTCTTAATTTAAAGCTATGCCCCCTCGTAATAGCTGACTCCATACATGGAAAAAGGTTCTCATGGTCAACCCTAACTAAACCCCTAATCATCTTGTACACCTCTATCAAGACAACCCAAACCTTCTTTTCTCCAATGAAAACAACCCCAAGTGCCTCAACCTTTCCTCATACGATCT